>NW_028225179.1:20234283-20445029 GCF_052327205.1 Somniosus microcephalus
ATGAAAGTTTACAGAGAACCATATTCCCAAAGCTTACATAGCAAAAAGGTACAGTTTTCCAACATTCTGTAGGTGTCAATCGATTTGACATTTGTTGGGTACATACAATATTACTTTTAAACAATATTAATTTTAAACAGTCTTTGTACTTCATTTGGTACGTTCAATATTAATTTTAAACAGTCTTAATTTTAAACAGTCCTCAGGTTGTGACATGTTGTTACATATTTGGCCCCAAGGTATGGTCTGTCTCCTTCTCCTAGGACTAATCTCAATTTTGACAGATCATCCAATTCCTTGAAATCTGGGGTTGTTTGGCTTAGCTTGTTGAATAATATGTTTCTTGATGTGTTGAATTTTTCGCATTTTAGGAGGAAATGCATTTCTGTTTCAACCTCGCCAGCCAGACATTGATCGCATATTCTATTCTCTCTAGGCTGCCAGGATTTCTTGTATCTGCCCTTTTCAATTTCCAGTTGGTGGTCGCTTAGTCTGTACCTGGTGAGGGTCTGTCTCTGTTTTGTGTCTCTGATGGTCGTGAGGTAGTCTGCCAGTTTATATTCTCTTTTTAGGGCCCGGTAACATTCTAATCTGCTTTGGCTTTCGGTTATTTTGTTCCAATGTTCCAGGTAGGTTTCTTTGCATTTTTTAATGATTTGGTTCACTCGGATTGGTGTTTGGACGGCTGTGTTGGTCTGGGGCTGGTCAGGGTCCGGCTGAGTACTTAGTTTCAGTAGCAGCTGACTCAGGGGACTCTTTTCTGGGTTTCTGTCCCTCTCTCTCCCTCTGTCCCTCTCTCTCTCTGTCTCTCTCTCTCTGTCCCCCTCTCTCTCTGTCCCACTCTCTCTCTGTCCCTCTCTCTCTCTGTCCCTCTCTCTCTCTGATCCTCTCGCTCTCTGTCCCTCTCTCTCTGTCCCTCTCTCTCTGTCCCTCTCTCTCTATCCCTCTCTCTCTGTCCCTCTCTCTCTCTGTCCTTCTCTCTCTCTGTCACTCTCACTCTCTGTCCCTCTCTCTCTCTGTCCCTCTCTCTCCCTGTCCCTCTCTCTCTCTTTCCCTCTCTCTCTGTCGCTCTCTCTCTCTGTCCCTCTCTCTCTCTGTCCCTCTCTCTCTGTCCCCCTCTCTCTCTCTCTGTCCCTCTCTCTCTCTGTCCCTCTCTCTCTCTGTCCCTCTCTCTCTCTGTCCCTCTCTCTCTCTGTCACTCACTCTCTCTGTCCCTTTCTCTCTCTGTCCCTCTCTCTGTCCCTCTCTCTCTCTGTCCCTCTCTCTCTCTCTGTCCCGCTCTCTCTCTGTCCGTCTCTCTCTCTGTCGCTCTCGCTCTCTGTTGCTCTCTCTCTGTTGCTGTCTCTTTCTCTCCCCCTCTCTCTCTGTCCCTCTCTCTCTCTGTCCCTCTCTCTCTCTGTCCCTCACTCTCTCTGTCCCTCTCTCTCTCTGTCGCTCTCTCTCTCTCTCTCTCTCTCTCTCTCTCTGTCCCTCTCTCTCTCTGTCCCTCTCTCTCTCTGATCCTCTCGTTCTCTGTCCCTCTCTCTCTGTCCCTCTCTCTCTCTGTCCCTCTCTCTCTATCCCTCTCTCTCTGTCCTTCTCTCTCTCTGTCCCTCTCTCTCTCTGTCACCCTCTCTCTCTGTCCCTCTCTCTCTCTGTCCCTCTCTCTCCCTGTCCCTCTCTCTCTCTTTCCCTCTCTCTCTTTCTCCCTCTCTCTCTGTCCCTCTCTCTCTCTGTCCCTCTCTCTCTCTGTCCCTCTCTCTCTCTCTCTCTGTCGCTCTCTCTCTCTGTCCCTCTCGCTCTCTGTCCCTCTCTCTCTGCCCCTCGCTCTCTCTGTCCCTCTCTCTCTCTGTCACTCTCTCTCTCTGTCACTCACTCTCTCTGTCCCTCTCTCTCTCTGTCCCTCTCTCTGTCCCTCTCTCTCTCTGACCCTCTCTCTCTCTCTGTCCCTCTCTCTCTCTCTGTCCCTCTCTCTCTCTGTCCCTCTCTCTCCCTGTCCCTCTCTCTCTCTTTCCCTCTCTCTCTGTCTCTCTCTCTCTCTGTCCCTCTCTCTCTCTGTCCCTCTCTCTCTCTGTCCCTCACTCTCTCTGTCCCTCTCTCTCTCTGTCCCTCTCTCTCTCTGTCACTCTCTCTCTGTCTCTCTCTCTCTCTCTCTCTCTGTCCCTCTCTCTCTCTGTCCCTCTCTCTCTCTGATCCTCTCGTTCTCTGTCCCTCTCTCTCTGTCCCTCTCTCTCTCTGTCCCTCACTCTCTCTGTCCCTCTCTCTCTCTGTCCCCCTCTCTCTCTGTCGCTCTCTCTCTGTCTCTCTCTCTCTCTCTCTGTCCCTCTCTCTCTCTGTCCCTCTCTCTCTCTGATCCTCTCGTTCTCTGTCCCTCTCTCTCTGTCCCTCTCTCTCTCTGTCCCTCTCTCTCTATCCCTCTCTCTCTGTCCTTCTCTCTCTCTTTCCCTCTCTCTCTCTGTCACCCTCTCTCTCTGTCCCTCTCTCTCTCTGTCCCTCTCCCTCCCTGTCCCTCTCTCTCTCTTTCCCTCTCTCTCTGTCTCCCTCTCTCTCTGTCCCTCTCTCTCTCTGTCCCTCTCTCTCTCTGTCCCTCTCTCTCTCTCTCTCTGTCGCTCTATCTCTCTGCCCCTCTCGCTCTCTGTCCCTCTCTCTCTGTCCCTCGCTCTCTCTGTCCCTCTCTCTCTCTGTCACTCTCTCTCTCTGTCACTCACTCTCTCTGTCCCACTCTCTCTCTGTCCATCTCTCTGTCCCTCTCTCTCTCTGACCCTCTCTCTCTCTCTGTCCCTCTCTCTCTCTCTGTCCCTCTCTCTCTCTGTCCCTCTCTCTCCCTGTCCCTCTCTCTCTCTTTCCCTCTCTCTCTGTCTCTCTCTCTCTCTGTCCCTCTCTCTCTCTGTCCCTCTCTCTCTGTCCCTCTCTCTCTCTGTCCCTCACTCTCTCTGTCCCTCTCTCTCTCTGTCCCTCTCTCTCTCTGTCACTCTCTCTCTGTCTCTCTCTCTCTCTCTCTCTGTCCCTCTCTCTCTCTGTCCCTCTCTCTCTCTAATCCTCTCGTTCTCTGTCCCTCTTTCTCTGTCCCTCTCTCTCTCTGTCCCTCACTCTCTCTGTCCCTCTCTCTCTCTGTCCCTCTCTCTCTCTGTCGCTCTCTCTCTGTCTCTCTCTCTCTCTCTCTCTGTCCCTCTCTCTCTCTGTCCCTCTCTCTCTCTGATCCTCTCGTTCTCTGTCCCTCTCTCTCTGTCCCTCTCTCTCTCTGTCCCTCTCTCTCTATCCCTCTCTCTCTGTCCTTCTCTCTCTCTGTCCCTCTCTCTCTCTGTCACCCTCTCTCTCTGTCCCTCTCTCTCTCTGTCCCTCTCTCTCCCTGTCCCTCTCTCTCTCTTTCCCTCTCTCTCTGTCTCCCTCTCTCTCTGTCCCTCTCTCTCTCTGTCCCTCTCTCTCTCTGTCCCTCGCTCTCTCTCTCTCTGTCGCTCTCTCTCTCTGTCCCTCTCGCTCTCTGTCCCTCTCTCTCTGTCCCTCGCTCTCTCTGTCCCTCTCTCTCTCTGTCACTCTCTCTCTCTGTCACTCACACTCCCTGTCCCTCTCTCTCTCTGTCCCTCTCTCTGTACCTCTCTCTCTCTGACCCTCTCTCTCTCTCTGTCCCTCTCTCTCTCTCTGTCCCTCTCTCTCTCTGTCCCTCTCTCTCCCTGTCCCTCTCTCTCTCTTTCCCTCTCTCTCTGTCTCTCTCTATCTCTGTCCCTCTCTCTCTTTGTCCCTCTCTCTCTCTGTCCCTCTCTCTCTATCCCTCTCTCTCTGTCCCTCTCTATCTCTGTCCCTCTCTCTCTCTGTCACTCTCTCTCTCTGTCCCTCTCTCTCTCTGTCCCACTCTGTCCCTGTCCCTCTCTCTCTCTTTCCATCTCTCTCTGTCTCTCTCTCCCTCTGTCCCTCTCTCTCTCTGTCCCTCTCTCTCTCTCTCTCTCTCTGTCGCTCTCTCTCTCTGTCCCTCGCTCTCTCTGTCCCTCTCTCTCTGTCCCTCGCTCTCTCTGTCCCTCTCTCTCTCTGTCCCTCTCTCTCTCTGTCACTCACTCTCTCTGTCCCTCTCTCTCTCTCTCCCTCTCTCTGTCCCTCTCTCTCTCTGTCCCTTTCTCTCTCTGTCCCTCTCTCTCTGTTGCTGTCTCTTTCTCTCCCCCTCTCTCTCTGTCCCTCTCTCTCCAATTCCAATTCCAATTCAATTCCAATTCAAATGCTTTATTGGCATGAAAGTTTACAGAGAACCATATCGCCAAAGCTTACATAGCAAAAAGGTACAGTTTTCCAACATTCTGTAGGTGTCAATCGATTTGACATTTGTTGGGTACATACAATATTACTTTTAAACAATATTAATTTTAAACAGTCTTTGTACTTCATTTGGTACGTTCAATAATAATTTTAAACAGTCTTAATTTTAAACAGTCCTCAGGTTGTGACATGTTGTTACATATTTGGCCCCAAGGTATGGTCTGTCTCCTTCTCCTAGGACTAATCTCAATTTTGACAGGTCATCCAATTCCTTGAAATCTGCGGTTGTTTGGCTTAGCTTACTGAATAATATGTTTCTTGATGTGTTGAATTTTTCGCATTTTAGGAGGAAATGCATTTCTGTTTCAACCTCGCCGGCCAGACATTGATCGCATATTCTATTCTCTCTAGGCTTCCAGGATTTCTTGTATCTGCCTTTTTCAACTTCCAGTTGGTGGTCGCTTAGTCTGTACCTGGTGAGGGTCTGTCTCTGTTTTGTGTCTCTGATGGTCGTGAGGTAGTCTGCCAGTTTATACTCGCTTTTTAGGGCCCGGTAACATTCTAATCTGCTTTGGCTTTCGGTTATTTTGTTCCAATGTTCCAGGTAGGTTTCTTTGCATTTTTTAATGATTTGGTTCACTCTGATTGGTGTTTGGACGGCTGTGTTGGTCTGGGGCTTGTCAGGGTCCGGCTGAGTACTTAGTTTCAGTAGCAGCTGACTCAGGGGACTCTTTTCTGGGTTTAGCTCTTGGGTCTGAAAGGCTTTGAAACGAAGGGTGTCTGGGGAGCTAGATTTGAGGTGATTTAGGAAGTTTAGTGCTCGTTTTTGGATGTTTATTATCAGTGGGTATCTGCCTAGTTCGGCTCTGCATGCATTTGTTGGCGTTTTTCTTTGGGTGCAAAGGATGCTTCGGCAGAATTCTGCATGTAGAGCTTCTCTTGTGTGTTTTTCCCATTTAGTGTAGCTTTGGTGATTTAGCGGGCCCCATACTTCACTACCATACAGTGCAATGGGCAGGATTCTGCAGCCAAATATTTTGAGCCAGATTTTGATTGGGATTTGGATGTTGTAGAATTTTCTTTATATTGCATATAGGGCTCTTCGGGCTTTTTCTTTTAGTGCATTCACTGCTATGCTGAAGCTCCCTGATGCTGTAATAGTTAGACCAAGGTAGTTGTAGCTCATAGTGTGTCCTATAGTGGTATCACTGAGGGTAAACTGGTATTTGTTTTCCTGACATCTGGGCCCTTTTTGAAAAATCATGATGTTGGTTTTCTTTAGATTTACTGTTAGAGCCCTATTTTGGCAGTATTTGTCGAGTAGGTCTAGTTGTTGCTGTAATCCCTGTTCTGTGGGAGACAGCAGAACCAGGTCGTCCGCATAGAACAGGGATTTCACTTCTCCATCCAGGAGACGGAGACCTGGTGACTCGCTTTGCTCCAGCATGTCTGCTAATTCATTTATGTATATGTTGAACAGGGTCGGGCTCAAATTGCAGCCCTGCCAGACGGCTCTTCTCTCGGTGAAGAAATCGGTGCGTTTGTCTCCAATTTTGACCCCGCATTTGTTTTTCAGATACATTGATTTAATAAGGTCATAGACTTTGCCCCCTATTCCACACTGAAGAAGTTTATAATAGAGCCCTTCGTGCCATATAGAGTCAAAGGCTTTCTTGAAGTCGATGAAACAGGCGAATATTTTCCCATTTTTTGTTTGGTGTATATGTTTTTCAATGAGGGTGTGAAGGGTGTAGATATGGTCAGCGGTGCGGTGTTTTGGAAGAAAGCCTGTTTGGTTTTTTCTGAGGATATTATGTTTGTTAAGAAAATCAAGTAATCTACTATTTAGAATACTGCAGAATAACTTCCCTAGACAACTGTTGACACAGATGACACAGTAGTTATTTGGGTCTGATTTGTTTCCACTTTTATATATGGGGGAGATTAGTCCTTGGCACCAGATATCGGGAAAACAGCCTGAACGTAATATGATGTTGAATAATTTGAGTACCGCACCCTGCATCTCCATATTGCTGAACTTGAGCATTTCATTTTTGATGTTGTCTGGGACACAGGCTTTCTTTAGGTTGAGACACTTTGTTTTTGTGGCCAGTTCTTTCCATGTGATTGGGGAGTCTAGAGGGTTTTGCTTGTCTTTAATTGTTGCTTCTAATGTGTGGAGTTTTTCTGTGACCTGATGTTGACTTGGGTTTGTTTCGTTTATTGGGATGTCTTTGTAGAGGTTTTCAAAATGTGTTCTCCAGATGTCGCCATCTTGGATTGGTAATGCTTGCAATTGTGTTGTACTCAGGTTATTCCACATTTCCCAGAATTGTTTTGGATTGGTGGAGTTTTCAATTTCTTCGAGTATTTTGTGGGTATAGTTTTGTGTTTTGTTCCTAATGGTGTGTTTATATCTTTTGAGGGTTTCATTGTATCTAGTACGTAGATCCGGATTGTTTGCTTGGCGATGCTTTTGGTTTGATATTTTTCTCAGGTCTTTTCTGGCATTTTTGCATTCGTGGTCATACCATTTCTTATTTTTATTTTGTCTTTTGTGACGCTTCCTCTTCTGTTTCACAAGGTCGGCTTTTACAGCTGCCTCATGGAAGATCATATTTATATCCTCTATGGCCATGTTTACACCATCTCTGGTGATCTCGTATGGGTTTTCTTTAAATTTTGATATTTTAATTGTGAGATCAGGTGACTTTAGTGCTTTGATGAATTTTTCTCCACTGTCTGGGGCCCATCTGTATGTCTGGTTTATTTTATGGAGCTTACTGGGTTCCTTTTTTGTGTCTGTAGTTTGGGCAGAAAGTTTAAGGTACATATTTATTTGGTTATGGTCTGAGAGGGGGGATTGCTGCCTGACAGTGAATGAGTTGATATCGCAGGGGTCCAGGTCAGTGATTGTATAGTCCACCACACTAGACCCAAGAGTTGAGGAGTATGTGAGTCTCCCTAGGGAGTCCCCTCTGAACCTACCGTTAACTATGTACAGGCCTAAGGCTCGGCAGAGTTGCACCACCTCCCTACCGCTTTTATTTATTTCACGATCAAGGTTGTTCCGATTTGCGATGGCTGGTGTGACATCTAAAGGGGTCTGGCCAAACACATGGTTGTTTCCCTGTGGGTCTATGAAGTCAGGTTCACAACCGGTCCTTGCATTTAGGTCCCCACATATTATCACCTTTCCTTGGGCCTGGAAATGGCTGATTTCCATGTGGAGAGTATCAAATAACTCCTCTTCGAAATATGGCGATTCCATTGGAGGTATGTAGATCACACATAAGTAAACATCTTTTTTTGCTATTCCTACATTTTTATCTAGTTTTAGCCATACGTGTGACTTTCCCTGTTTTACCGGTGAGATGTGTTTGTCCAGTTCTCCCTTATACCACACCAATATTCCCCCGGAGGTTCTGCCCTTGCGTGTTTTAGTGTTCTTTACTGAGGGCACAATGATTTCATGGTACATTGGAGGACAGTGGGTCGGCACGTCCTTTTGGCACCATGTTTCTGTTAACTCATTATATCAATGTCTTTTATAGCTTTTAGGAATTCAGGGTCTGTACTCTTCATCCCAAAAGTTGAGGAGCGGAGGCCCTGGATATTCCAGCAGCTTATGTGGAAAGAACGCATTTATATAGTTCAATAAAACGAAATAAAATGGACCTATTTTGTGGGATGAGTGTGGAAGCACTATTTTCTATAATGCTAAATGATGATTTAGTACAAATTTCATGAGGCATGCACATATATCTATCTAATAATAGTAATAATACTGATAAGATAACAATAATGATAATGATAAATAACAATATTAATAATTTCTCCGGCTTTCTATCAGGCTGTTCAACATCGTCATGATCTTTCTCAGTTCTTGGTCTACAGTCTGTGGTCTAGAGGGGGGTCTTGGGTCAGGTATAAAAGCACGGTTCTGTTGTTGGTTTTGTAATGGGGGGTGGGGGACATTGGTGGTCCTGTTTGGGCTCCCAATGGTAGAGGGGGTGGGAGGGACGCGTCTTTTGGCAATGTTTATGAGCTTTCTTGCGAAGACCCACATCCGCTGTTTGAGTAGATGTATTTCTTCATAGAGGTCCCTTGTGTTGATGTTTGGATGATGTGCCAGGGAGACGTTGGGGAGGACAGAACATCTCGTGTCGATCTCCCTGTTGGTGTTGTGGATTATATAGGCTGGGGTGTCCTTTCTGGGCAGTAGTGTGGAGATCACGATCTGCGCTTCGGGGAATTCCCTGCTGGCCTTTGCCGACATCCTGCTCACCGCCCTAGCAGTGCCTTCCTGTAGGGTGCGTAGGTCGTTCGTGCCTGTGTGGATCACAATCCATTTGGGGATTCCAAGGGAGTCTTTGTTCAGGATCTTCATTGCTTGGTCTGTGTTGCTGCACTATTTTTTCAGGACTTGATGGTCTGGGAACAGCCTCTGGGGGTCCAGAAACTTTCCGTTGGAGTCGGTCAGCAGGACCGCCTGAGGGGCTGGTTTTTCATACTGGGTAACAGTAGTCTGGGTAGGACTCGCCTGGTGGCTGGTTGTTGGCTGGGTTTCTGGGATATGTGGTGTGGCAGGAGCGGGGTTTGGGGCTTTCGGTGTGTCCTCGTTTGGGGGGGTATCTGTCGGTTTTTGTGTTCCTGTGTGTGAGGACTGGGTAACAGTAGTCTGGGCATGATTCGACTGAGGGTTGGTTGGAGCGGGGTTTGTGGCTTTCGGTGTGTCTTCATGTGGGGTGGCATCCGGCGGGTTCTGTGTCCTTGTGTGTGTTGTTTTTGTGTCCTCAGGCTTTTGGACCTTAAGAGGTTTGTGTTGCCTGCTGAGCCTTTCTACGGTCTCCTTCGTTTTGTTTAGTTGAGTACGGAGTTCTTTGATCTCATTTCTTTGCTCCTCTATGGTCTTTCTCAGCTGGTGGATGGCGGACTCGTGTTCCGTTTTTAGCTGTTTGAATTCCTCCTTCAGATTCTTGGCCAGTGTTTCTCTGTATTCGTTGAAATCAAGTTCTAGTTTGGCCAGATTCTCTTTCATCATTTTGTTTTCGTTGAGAGGTGTGGGGGGGCGGGGTGGAGATGGACAGGGAGGTGTTTTCCTCTGCTGGTCTCTCTTCTTCTTCCTCCACTTGGCTCTCATCATCCTCTGTTCGACTCTCTTTTGCTTCCTGTCCATTGGTCCTCTTTGTGTCTGCCTTAGTTTTCAACTGGGGGAATTCCTTTTCGAAGGAGTCCAGATTTTCCACATTCCCCTGTATCATGATCTTTCTATTTTTGTTGTAGTAGCTTATGGTTAGCAGGGGGTCATCTTTATCTAGGTTTCCATCTTTACATATTTTCAGTCTGCCTCCACTGCCAATACCTTCACTGGAGACGTATGCGTAGTGTTTTTGTAAAGTCTCCTTACAGGAGGTGACGTATTCGGTGTAGAATGTGAGGTTGTTCTTCAGCTTACTCCCTTTGTGTGTGGTATAGTCAACGTAGAGGATCTCTGGGTTATTTTTTAGTGTTGTGTACTTGTATTTTTCCTTTGCTTTATTTTTTGTGCATTGCTCAGGATATATCAATTCCCTGCTCATTGTAGTCGTTTGTTTTTTGCCTCAGATAGATATCTTTTTTTTTTCTCTTTTTTGTGTCGTGTTCCACCTTAGCCCACTTTTAGGTCCAAAATTGGGAGTTTTTCAGGGGTTCATCTTTGATATAGCTGTTCTTAAAGGTTTATCTTTCTCTTTCTCTCACAGGCTCTTGGTTCGGGTAGTTTATCGTTTCTCTCGGGCTTCTATTCCTTTTCCTCGCGGGTTTGTTGTTCTTTTTTCAGGTTTTTTTCAAACTAAATTTAAATAAAATTAAACTTTTTCCGAACTAACTTTAACTAAAATGAAACTTAGGCAGAATTAGGTAAAACTTATTTCTCCGTTTTTTTTTTCCCTCTTCCGACTCTCTCACTCGCTCTCCAGGTCTCGGACTCGCTCTCTCTCTTCGTGTTCCAAACTCGTCCACTCTCCATGCCCCGGACTCATTCACTTTCCGCGCTCTGGGCGGATCTCCTCGCGTCTTCGTGTCGGTCTCAGGCCCTCGGGTTTTTTGACTCACCAGGCTGTTTTCTGCCCCTGGTCTCCCGGTCTCTGTTCCCGCGGTCTCTGGGCCTCGCGGTCTCGGGTTCACCCTCCCCAGGCCTCTTACTCATTTTCCCGGTTCGGGCCGCTCCTCCCGTTCTCCGACCTCGCGGTCTCGGGTTCACCCTCCCCAGGCCTCTTACTCGTTTTCCCGGTTCGGGCCGCTCCTCCCGTTCTCCGATCCCGCGGTCTCTGGGCCTCGCGTTCTCGGGTTCACCCTCCCCAGGCCTCTTATTTACTGTCCTGGTTCGGGCTGCTCCTCCCGGTCTCCGGTCTCGCGGTTCAGGCCTCTGTTTCTCTCTCACTCCAGCTGGTGTTTCCTCTCCTCTCTCTCTCTCACGCTCTCTCGCTCCGTCTCTCTCTCTCTAGGTGCAGTTACCTCTCTTTGCTCCTTTTCTCCTTTCAGCCGTTTCCCTTCATTCAAATTTCGCGCTCTCAGCTCCCAACTCTCTCTCTTTCAGTTCAGTTCAAATGCTTTATTGGCATGAAAGTTTACAGAGAACCATATTGCCAAAGCTTACATTGCAAAAAGGTACAGTTTTCCAACATTCTGTAGGTGTCAATCGATTTGACATTTGTTGGGTATATACAATATTACTTTTAAACAATATTAATTTTAAACAGTCTTTCTACTTCATTTGGTACGTTTAATATTAATTTTAAGCAGTCTTACTTTTAAACAGTCCTCAGGTTGTGACATGTTGTTACATATTTAGCCCCAAGGTATGGTCTGTCTCCTTCTCCTAGGACTAATCTCAATTTTGACAGATCATCCAATTCCTTGAAATCTGGGGTTGTTTGGCTTAGCTTGTTGAATAATATGTTTCTTGATGTGTTGAATTTTTCGCATTTTAGGAGGAAATGCATTTCTGTTTCAACCTCGCCAGCCAGACATTGATCGCATATTCTATTCTCTCTAGGCTGCCAGGATTTCTTGTATCTGCCTTTTTCAATTTCCAGTTGGTGGTCGCTTAGTCTGTACCTGGTGAGGGTCTGTCTCTGTTTTGTGTCTCTGATGGTCGTGAGGTAGTCTGCCAGTTTATATTCTCTTTTTAGGGCCCGGTAACATTCTAATCTGCTTTGGCTTTCGGTTATTTTGTTCCAATGTTCCAGGTAGGTTTCTTTGCATTTTTTAATGATTTGGTTCACTCGGATTGGTGTTTGGACGGCTGTGTTGGTCTGGGGCTGGTCAGGGTCCGGCTGAGTACTTAATTTCAGTAGCAGCTGACTCAGGGGACTCTTTTCTGGGTTTAGCTCTTGGGTCTGACAGGCTTTGAAATGAAGGGTGTCTGGGGAGCTAGATTTGAGGTGATTTAGGAAGTTTAGTGCTCGTTTTTGGATGTTTATTGTCAGTGGGTATCTGCCTAGTTCGGCTCTGCATGCATTTGTTGGCGTTTTTCTTTGGGTGCGAAGGATGCTTCGGCAGAATTCTGCATGTAGGGCTTCTATTGTGTGTTTTTCCCATTTAGTGTAGCTTTGGTGATTTAGCGGGCCCCATACTTCACTACCGTACAGTGCAATGGGCAGGATTATGCTGTCAAAAATTTTGAGCCAGATTTTGATTGGGATTTGGATGTTGTATAATTTTCTTTTTATTGCATATAGGGCTCTTCGGGCTTTTTCTTTTAGTGCATTCACTGCTATGCTGAAGCTCCCTGATGCTGTAATAGTTAGACCAAGGTAGGTGTAGCTCATAGTGTGTCCTATAGTGGTATCACTGAGGGTAAACTGGTATTTGTTTTCCTGACATCTGGGTCTTTTCTGAAAAATCATGATGTTGGTTTTCTTTAGATTTACTGTTAGAGCCCAATTTTGGCAGTATTTGTCGAGTAGGTCTAGTTGTCGCTAGCTTTCTCTGTCTCTCTCTCGCCAGCGTTCTCTGTCTCTCTCTCGCCAGCTTTCTCTGTCTCTCTCTCGCCAGCTTTCTCTGTCTCTCTCTCGCCAGCTTTCTCTTTCTCTCGCTCGCCAGCTTTCTCTTTCTCTCTCTCGCCAGCTTTCTCTGTCTGTCTCTCGCCAGCTTTCTCTCTCTCTCTCGCCAGCTTTCTCTGTCTCTCTCTCGCCAACTTTCTCTGTCTCTCTCTCACCAGCTTTCTCTCTCTCGCCAGCTTTCTCTCTCTCTCTCTCTCTCCAGTTTTATCTCTCGCCAGCTTTCTCTGTCACCCTCCCCAGCTTTCTCTGTCTCTCTCTCGCCAGCTTTCTCTGTCTCTCTCCAGCTTTCTCTGTCTCTCTCTCTCTCCAGCTTTCTCTCTCTCTCGCCAGCTTTCTCTGTCTCTCTCTCGCCAGCTTTCTCTGTCTCTCTCCAGCTTTCTCTGTCTCTCTCTCTCACCAGCTTTCTCTCTCTCTCGCTAGCTTTCTCTGTCTCTCTCTCGCCAGCTTTCTCTGTCTCGCTCTCGCCAGCTTTCTCTGTCTCTCTCTCGCCAGCTTTCTCTGTCTCTCTCTCGCCAGCTTTCTCTGTCTCTCTCTCGCCAGCTTTCTCTGTCTCTCTCTCGCCAGATTTCTCTGTCTCTCGCCAGCTTTCTCTGTCTCTCTCTCGCCAGCTTTCTCTGTCTCTCTCTCGCCAGCTTTCTCTGTCTCTCTCTCGCCAGCTTTCTCTGTCTCTCTCTCGCCAGCTTTCTCTGTCTCTCTCTCGCCAGCTTTCTCATTCTCTCTCTCGCCAGCTTTCTCTGTCTCTCTCTCGCCAGCTTTCTCTGTCTCTCTCTCGCCAGCTTTCTCTCTCTCGCCAGCTTTCTCTCTCTCTCTCTCTCCAGCTTTCTCTCTCGCCAGCTTTCTCTGTCTCTCTCTCCAGCTTTCTCTGCCTCTCTCTCGCCAGCTTTCTCTGTCTCTCTCCAGCTTTCTCTGTCTCTCTCTCTCTCCAGCTTTCTCTCTCTCTCGCCAGCTTTCTCTGTCTCTCTCTCACCAGCTTTCTCTGTCTCGCTCTCGCCAGCTTTCTCTGTCTCTCTCTTGCCAGCTTTCTCTGTCTCTCTCTCGCCAGCTTTCTCTGTCTCTCTCCCGCCAGCTTTCTCTGTCTCTCTCTCACCAGCTATCTCTGTTTCTCTCTCGCCAGCTTTCTCTGTCTCTCTCTCGCCAGCTTTCTCTGTCTCTCTCTCACCAGCTTTCTCTGTTTCTCTCTCGCCAGCTTTCTCTGTCTCCCTCTCGCCAGCTTTCTCTGTCTCTCTCTCGCCAGCTTTATCTGTCTCGCTCTAGCTAGCTTTCTCTGTCTCTCTCTCGCCAGCTTTCTCTGTCTTTCTCTCGCCAGCTTTCTCTGTCCAATTCCAATTCCAATTCAAATGCTTTATTGGCATGAAAGTTTACAGAGAACCATATTGCCAAAGCTTACATAGCAAAAAGGTACAGTTTCTCTCTCGGCAGCTTTCTCTGTCTCTCTCAGCAGCTTTCTCTGTCTCTCTCTCCAGCTTTCTCTGTCTCTCTCTCGCCAGCTTTCTCTGTCTCTCTCTCGCCAGCTTTCTCTGTCTCTCTCTTGCCAGCTTGCTCTGTCCCTCTCTCGCCTGCTTTCTCTCTCTCTCTCTCACCAACTTTCATTCTCTCTCTCTCCAGCTTTCTCTCACTCTCTCGCCAGCTTTCTCTGTCTCTCTCTCGCCAGCTTTCTCTGTCGCTCGCCAGCTTTCCAATTTCCAATTCCAATTAAAATGCTTTATTGGCACGCCAGCTTTCTCTTTCTCTCGCTCGCCAGCTTTCTCTTTCTCTCTCTCGCCAGCTTTCTCTGTCTCCCTCTCGCCAGCTTTCAGTTCAGTTCAGTACAGTTCAAATGCTTTATTGGCATGAAAGTTTACAGAGAACCATCTTGCCAAAGCTTACATTGCAAAAAGGTACAGTTTTCCAACATTCTGTAGGTCTCTGTCTCTCTCTCACCTGCTTTCTCTCTCTCTCTCTCGCCAGCTTTCTGTCTCTCTCTCTCCAGCTTTCTCTCTCTCTCTCGCCAGCTTTCTCTGTCTCTCTCTCTCCAGCTTTCTCTCTCTCTCTCTCGCCAGCTTTCTCTGTCTCTCTCTCGCCAGCTTTCTCTGTCTCTCTCTCCAGCTTTCTCTGTCTCTCTTTCGCCAGCTTTCTCTGTCTCTCTCTCACCAGCTTTCTCTGTCTCTCTCTCGCCAGCTTTCTCTGTCTATCTGTCGCCTGCTTTCTCTCTCTCTCTCTCGCCAGCTTTCTCTGTCTCACTCTCTCCAGCTTTCTCTCTCCCTCTCGCCAGCTTTCTCAGACTCTCTCTCGCCAGCTTTCTCTGTCTCTCTCTCGCCTGCTTTCTCTGTCTCTCTCTTGCCAGCTTTCTCTGTCTCTCTCTCGCCTGCTTTCTCCAATTCCAATTCCAATTAAAATGCTTTATTGGCATGAAAGTTTACAGAGAACCATATTGCCAAAGCTTACATAGCAAAAAGGTACAGTTTTCCAACATTCTGTAGGTGTCAATCGATTTGACATTTGTTGGGTACATACAGTATTACTTTTAAACAATATTAATTTTAAACAGTCTTTGTACTTCATTTGGTACGTTCAATATTAATTTTAAACAGTCTTAATTTTAAACAGTCCTCAGGTTGTGACATGTTGTTACATATTTGGCCCCAAGGTATGGTCTGTCTCCTTCTCCTAGGACTAATCTCAATTTTGACAGATCATCCAATTCCTTGTAATCTGGGGTTGTTTGGCTTAGCTTGTTGAATAATATGTTTCTTGATGTGTTGAATTTTTCGCATTTTAGGAGGAAATGCATTTCTGTTTCAACCTCGCCAGCCATACATTGATCGCATATTCTATTCTCTCTAGGCTGCCAGGATTTCTTATATCTGCCTTTTTCAATTTCCAGTTGGGGGTCGCTTAGTCTGTACCTGGTGAGGGTTTGTCTCTGTTTTGTGTCTCTAATGGTCGTGAGGTAGTCTGCCAGTTTATATTCTCTTTTTAGGGCCCGGTAACATTCTAATCTGCTTTGGCTTTTGGTTATTTTGTTCCAATGTTCCAGGTAGGTTTCTTTGCATTGTTAAATGATTTGATTCACTCGGATTGGTGTTTGGACGGCTGTGTTGGTCTGGGGCTGGTCAGGGTCCGGCTGAGTACTTAGTTTCAGTAGCAGCTGACTCAGGGGAATCTTTTCTGGGTTTAGCTCTTGGGTCTGAAAGGCTTTGAAATGAAGGGTGTCTGGGGAGCTAGATTTGAGGTGATTTAGGAAGTTTAGTGCTCGTTTTTGGATGTTTATTATCAGTGGGTATCTGCCTAGTTCGGCTCTGCATGCATTTGTTGGCGTTTTTCTTTGGGTGCGAAGGATGCTTCGGCAGAATTCTGCATGTAGGGATTCTATTGTGTGTTTTTCCCATTTGGTGTAGCTCTCTCTCTCTCTCTCGCCAGCTTTCGCTGTCTCTCTCTGTCCAGCTTTCTCTGTCTCTCTCTCGCCAGCTTTCTCTGTCTCTCTCTCGCCAGCTTTCTCTCTCTCTCTCTCGCCAGCTTTCTCTGTCTCTCTCTCGCCAGCTTTCTCTGTCTCTCTCTCGCCAGCTTTCTCTATCTCTCTCTCGCCAGCTTTCTCTGTCTCTCTCTAGCCAGCTTTATCTGTCTCTCTCTCGCCAGCTATCTCTGTCTCTCTCTCACCAGCTTTCTCTGTCTCTCTCTCGCCAGCTTTCTCTGTCTCTCTCTCGCCAGCTTTCTCTGTCTCTCTCTCGGCAGCTTTCTCTGTCTCTCTCTCACCAGCTTTCTCTCTCTTTCTCTCTCGCCAGCTTTCCCTGTCTCTCTCTCGCCAGCTTTCTCTCTCTCTCTCTCTCGCCAGCTTTCTCTCTCTCTCTCGTCAGCTTTCTCTCTCTCTCTCTCTCGCCAGCTTTCTGTCTCTCTCTCGCCAGCTTTCTCTCTCTCTCTCTCTCTCGACCTTTCTCTCTCTCTCTCTCTATCTCCAGCTTTCTCTGTCTCTCTCTCCAGCTTTCTCTGTCTCTCGCCATCTCGATCTCTCTCGCCAGCTTTCTCAGTCTCTCTCTCGCCAGCTTTTTCCGTCTCTCTCTCGCCAGCTCTCTCTGTCTCTTTCTTGCCAGCTTTCTCTGTCTCTCTCTCGCCGGCTTTCTCTGTCTCTCTCTCGCCAGCTTTCTCTGTCTCTCTCACGCCAGCTTTCTCTGTCTCTCTCTCGCCAGCTTTCTCTGCCTCTCTCTCACCAGCTTTAAAATTCAAATTTTCAAATTCAAATTCAAATTCAATTTCAAATTCAAATTCAAATGCTTTATTGGCATGAAAGTTTACAGAGAACCATATTGCCAAAGCTTACATAGCAAAAAGGTACATTTTCAACATTTTGTAAGTGTCAATCGATTTGACATTTGTTGGGTACATACAATATTACTTTTAAACAATATTAATTTTAAACAGTCTTTGTGCTTCATTTGGTACATTCAATATTAATTTTAAACAGTCTTAATTTTAAACAGTCCTCAGGTTGTGACATGTTGTTACATATTTGGCCCCAAGGTATGGTCTGTCTCCTTCTCCCAGGACTAATCTCAATTTTGACAGGTCATCCAATTCCTTGAAATCTGGGGTTGTTTGGCTTAGCTTGTTGAATAATATGTTTCTTGATGTGTTGAATTTTTCTCATTTTAGGAGGAAATGCATTTCTGTTTCAACCTCGCCGGCCAGACATTGATCGCATATTCTATTCTCTCTAGGCTGCCAGGATTTCTTGTATCTGCATTTTTCAATTTCCAGTTGGTGGTCGCTTAGTCTGTACCTGGTTTTCTCTGTCTCTATCTCTCGGCAGCTTTCTCTGTCTCTCTCTCAGCAGCTTTCTCTGTCTCTCTCTCGCCAGCTTTCTCTGTCTCTCTCTCGCCAGCTTTCTCTCTCTCTCTCTCGCCAGCTTTCTCTGTCTCTCTCTCGCCAGCTTTCTCTGCCTCTCTCTCGCCAGCTTTCTCTGTCTCTCTCTCTCGCCAGCTTTCTCTGTCTCTCTCACCAGCTTTCTCTCTCTCTCTCTCTTGCCAGCTTTCTCTGTCTCTCTCTCTCGCCAGCTTTCTCTCTCTCTCTCTCTCTCCAGCTTTCTCTCTCTCTCTCGCCAGCTTTCTCTCTGTCTCTCTCTCGCCAGGTTTCTCTGTCTCTCTCTCGCCAGGTTTCTCTGTCTCTCTCTCGCCAGCTTTCTCTGTCTCTCTCTTGCCAGCATTCTCTGTCTCTCTCGCCAGCTTTCTCTGCCTCTCTCTCGCCAGCTTTCTCTGTCTCTCTCTCTAGCCAGCTTTCTCTGTCTCTCTCACCAGCTTTCTCTGTCTCTCTCTCACCAGCTTTCTCTGTCTCTCTCTCGCCAGCTTTCTCTCTCTCTCTCGCCAGCTTTCTCTCTCTCTCTCTCTCGCCAGCTTTCTCTCTCTCTCTCGCCTGCTTTCTCTCTCTCTCTCTCTCACCAGCATACTCTGACTCTCTCTCCAGCTTTCTCTCTCTCTCTCTCTCTCCACCTTTCTCTCTCTCTCTCTCTCTCGCCAGCTTTCTCTGACTCTCTCTCCAGCTTTCTCTGTCTCTCGCTATCTCTGTCTCTCTCTCCAGCTTTCTCTGTCTCTCTCTCGCCAGCTTTCTCTGTCTCTCTCTCGCCAGCTTTCTCTGTCTCTCTCTCGCCAGCTTTCTCTGTCTCTCTCTCGGCAGCTTTCTCTGTCTCTCTCTCGGCAGCTTTCTCTGTCTCTCTCTCGCCAGCTTTCTCTGCCTCTCTCTCGCCAGCTTTCTCTGTCTCTCTCTCGCCAGCTTTCTCTGTCAATTCAATTCAATTCAATTCAAATGCTTTATTGGCATGAAAGTTTACAGAGAACCATATTGCCAAAGCTTACATAGCAAAATGGTACAGTTTTCCAACATTCTGTAGGTGACATTTGTCGGGTACATACAATATTACTTTTAAACAATATTAATTTTAAACAGTCTTTGTACTTCATTTGGTACGTTCAATATTAATTTTAAACAGTCTTAATTTTAAACAGTCCTCAGGTTGTGACATGTTGTTACATATTTGGCCCCAAGGTATGGTCTGTCTCCTTCTCCTAGGACTAATCTCAATTTTGACAGGTCATCCAATTCCTTGAAATCTGGGGTTGTTTGGCTTAGCTTGTTGAATAATATGTTTCTTGATGTGTTGAATTTTTCGCATTTTAGGAGGAAATGCATCTCTGTTTCAACCTCGCCGGCCAGACATTGATCGCATATTCTATTCTCTCGCCAGCTTTCTCTGTCTCTCTCAGCAGCTTTCTCTGTCTCTCTCTCTCCAGCTTTCTCTGTCTTTCTCTCCAGCTTTCTCTGTCTCTCTCTCACCAGCTTTCTCTGTCTCTCTCTCGCCTGCTTTCTCTCTCTCTCTCTCGCCAGCTTTCTGTCTCTCTGTCTCCAGCTTTCTCTCTCTCTCTCGCCAGCTTTCTCTGTCTCTCTCTCACCAGCTTCCTCTGTCTCTCTCTCACCAGCTTTCTCTGTCTCTCCCTCGCCAGCTTTCAATTCAATTCAATTCAATTCAATTCAAATGTTTTATTGGCATGAAAGTTTACAGAGAACCATATTGCCAAAGCTTACACCACAAAAAAGTACAGTTTTCCAACATTCTGAAGGTGTCAAACAATTTGACCCTTGTTGGGTACATACAATATTACTTTTAAACAATATTAATTTAAACAGTCTTTGTACATCATTGGGTACATTCAGTATTAATTTTAAACAGTCCTCAGGTTATGAAATGTTGTTACATATTTGGCACCAAGGTATGGTCTGTCTCCTTCTCCCAGGACTAATCTTAATTTTGACATGTCATCCAAATCCTTGAAATCTGGGGTTGTTTGGCTGAGCTTGTTAAATAATATATTTCTGGATGTGTTGAATTTTTTGCATTTTAGGAGGAAATGCATTTCTGTTTCTACCTCGCCGGTCAGACATTGATCGCATATTCTATTCTCTCTAGGCTGCCAGGATTTCTTGTATCTCCCTTTCTCAATTGCCAGTGGATGGTCGCTTAGTCTGTACCAGGTGAGGGTCTGTCTCTGTTTTGTGTCTCTGATGGTCGAGAGATAGTCTGCCAGTTTATATTCACTTTTTAGGGCCCGGTAACATTCTAATCTGCTTTGGCTTTTGGTTATTTTGTTCAAATGTTCCAGGTTGGTTTCTTTGCATTGTTTAATGATTTGGTTCACTGTGTAGGTCTGGGACTGGTCAGGGTCCGGCTGAGTAGGAGTACTTAGTTTCAGTAGCAGCTGACTCAGGGGACTCTTTTCTTGGTTTAGCTCTTGGGTCTGGAAGGCTTTAAAATGAAGGGTATCTTGGGAGCTAGTTTTGAGGTGATTTAGGAATTTTAGTGCTCGTTTTTGGATGTTTATTATCAGTGGGTATCTGCCTAGTTCGGCTCTGCATGCATTTGTTGGTGTTTTCCTTTGGGTGCGAAGGAGGCTTCGGCAAAATTCTGCATGTAGGGCTTCTATTGTGTGTTTTTCCCATTTTTTGTAGCTATGTTGATTTAGCGGGCCCCATACTTAACTACCGTACAGCGCAATCGGCAGGATTACGCTGTCAAATATTTTTAGCCAGATTTTGATTGGGATTTGGATGTTGTAGAATTTTCTTTTTATTGCATATATGGCTCTTCGGGCTTTTTCTTTTAGTGCATTCACTGCTATGCTGCAGCTACCTGATGCTGTAATGGTTAGACCAAGGTAAGTGTAGCTCACAGTGTGTCCTATGATGGTATCACTGAGAGTAAACTGGCATTTGTTTTCCTGACATCTGGGCCTTTTTTGAAAAATCATGATGCTGGTTTTCTTTAGATTTACTGTTAGTGCCCAGTTTTGGCAGTATTTGTCGAGTAGGTCTAGTTGTTGCTGTAATCCCTGTTCTGTGGGAGACAGCAGAACCAGGTCGTCCGCATAGAACTCTGTTTCTCTCTCACCTGCTTTCTCTCTCTCTCTTTCGCCAGCTTTCTGTCTCTCTCTCTCCAGCTTTCTCTCTCTCTCTCGCCAGCTTTCTCTGTCTCTCTCTCGCCAGCTTTCTCTGTCTCTCTCTCGCCAGCTTTCTCTGTCTCTCTCTCGCCAGTTTTCTCTGTCTCTCTCTTGCCTGCTTTCTCTCTCTCTCTCGCCAGATTTCTGTCTCTCTCTCTTCAGCTTTCTCTCTCTCTCTCGCCAGCTTTCTCTGTCTCTCTCTCACCAGCTTTATCTATCTCTCTCTCGCCAGCTTTCTCTGTCTCTCTCTCGCCAGCTTTCTCTGTCTCTCTCTTGCCAGCTTTCCCTGTCTGTCTCTCGCCCGCTATCTCTCTCTATCTCTCGCCAGCTTTCTGTCTCTCTCTCTCCAGCTTTCTCTCACTCTCTCGCCAGCTTTCTCTGTCTCTCTCTCGCCAGCTTTCTCTGCCCCTCGCCAGCTTTCTATGTCTCTCTCTCACAAGCTTTCTCTGTCTCTCTCTCGCCAGCTTTCTCTTTCTCTCGCTCGCCAGCTTTCTCTTTCTCTCTCTCGCCAGCTTTCTCTGTCTCTCTCTCGCCAGCTTTCTCTGTCTCTCTCTCGCCAGCTTTCTCAGTCTCTCTCTCGCCAGCTTTCTCTGTCTCTCTCTCACCAGCTTTCTCCCTCTCGCCAGCTTTCTCTCTCTCTCTCTCTCCAGCTTTATCTCTCGCCAGCTTTCTCTGTCTCTCTCCCCATCTTTCCCTGTCACACTCTCGCCAGCTTTCTCTGTCTCTCTCCAGCTTTCTCTGTCTCTCTCTCTCCAGCTTTCTCTCTCTCTCGCCAGCTTTCTCTGTCTCCCTCTCGCCAGCTTTCTCTGTCTCGCTCTTGCCAGCTTTCTCTGTCTCTCTCTCGCCAGCTTTCTCTGTCTCTCTCTCGCCACCTTTCTCTGTCTCTCTCTCACCAGCTTTCTCTGTCTCTCTCTCGCCAGCTTTCTCTGTCTCTCGCCAGCTTTCTCTGTCTCTCTCTCGCCAGCTTTCTCTGTCTCCCTCTCGCCAGCTTTCTCTGTTTCTCTCTCGCCAGCTTTCTCGGTCTCTCTCTCGCCAGCTTTCTCTTTCTCTCTCTCTCGCCAGCTTTCTCGTTCTCTCTCTCGCCAGCTTTCTCTGTCTCTCTCTCGCCAGCTTTCCATGTCTCTCTCTCGCCAGCTTCCTCTGTCCAATTCCAATTCCAATTCAAATGCTTTATTGGCATGAAAGTTTACAGAGAACCATATTGCCAAAGCTTACATAGCAAAAAGTTACAGTTTTCCAACATTCTGTAGGTGTCAATCGATTTGAGATTTGTTGGGTACATACAATATTACTTTTAAACAGTATTAATTTTAAACAGTCTTTGTACTTCATTTGGTACGTTCAATAATAATTTTAAACAGTCTTAATTTGAAACAGTCCTCAGGTTGTGACATGTTGTTTCATATTTGGCCCCAAGGTATGGTCTGTCTCCTTCTCCTGGGACTAATCTCAATTTTGACAGGTCATCCAATTCCTTGAAATCTGGGGTTGTTTGGCTTAGCTTGTTGAATAATATGTTTCTTGATGTGTTGAATTTTTCGCATTTTAGGAGGAAATGCATCTCTGTTTCAACCTCGCCGGCCAGACATTGATCGCATATTCTATTCTCTCTAGGCTTCCAGGATTTCTTGTATCTGCCTTTTTCAGTTTCCAGTTGGTGGTCGCTTAGTCTGTACCTGGTGAGGGTCTGTCTCTGTTTTGTGTCTCTGATGGTCGTGAGGTAGTCTGCCAGTTTATATTCTCTTTTTAGGGCCCGGTAACATTCTAATCTGCTTTGGCTTTCGTTATTTTGTTCCAATGTTCCAGGTAGGTTTCTTTGCATTTTTAAATGATTTGGTTCACTCTGATTGGTGTTTGGACGGCTGTGTTGGTCTGGGGCTGGTCAGGGTCCGGCTGAGTACTTAGTTTCAGTAGCAGCTGACTCAGGGGACTTTTTTATGGGTTTAGCTCTTGGGTCTGAAAGGCTTTGAAATGAATGGTTTGTGGGGAGCTAGATTTGAGGTGATTTAAGAAGTTTAGTGCTCGTTTTTGGATGTTTATTATCAGTGGGTATCTCACTAGTTCGGCTCTGCATGCATTTGTTGGCGTTTTTCTTTGGGTGCGAAGGATGCTTCGGCAGAATTCTGCATGTCGGGCTTCTATTGTGTGTTTTTCCCATTTAGTGTAGCTTTGGTGATTTAGCGGGCCCCATACTTCACTACCGTACAGTGCAATGGGCAGGATTATGCTGTCAAATATTTTGAGCCAGATTTTGATTGGGATTTGGATGTTGTAGAATTTTCTTTTTATTTCATATAGGGCTCTTCGGGCTTTTTCTTTTAGTGCATTCACTGCTATGCTGAAGCTCCCTGATGATGTAATAGTTAGACCAAGGTAGGTGTAGCTCATAGTGTCTGTCTCTCTCTCGCCAGCTTTCTCTCTCTCGCCAGCTTTCTCTCTCTCTCTCTCTCCAGCTTTCTCTCTCGCTGGCTTACTCTGCCTCTCTCCCCAGCTTTCTCTCTCTCTCTCTCGTCAGCTTTCTCTGTCTCTCTCCAGCTTTCTCTGATCCAATTCCAATTCCAATTCAAATGATTTATTGGCATGAAAGTTTACAGAGAACCATATTGACAAAGCTTACATAGCTAAAAGGTACAGTTTTCCAACATTCTGTAGGTGTCAATCGATTTGACACTTGTTGGGTACATACAATATTACTTTTAAACAATATTAATTTTAAACAGTCTTTGTACTTCAGTTGGTACGTTCAATAATCAGTCTTAATTTTAAACAGTCCTCAGGTTGTGACATGTTTTTACATATTTGGCCCCAAGGTATGGTCTGTCTCCATCTCCTCGGACTAATCTCAATTTTGACAGGTCATCCAATTCCTTGAAATCTGGGGTTGTTTGGCTTAGCTTGTTGAATAATATGTTTCTTGATGTGTTGAATTTTTCGCATTTTAGGAGGAAATGCATCTCTGTTTCAACCTCGCCGCCTCTCTCGCCAGCTTTTTCTGTCTCTCTCTCGCCTGCTTTCTCTCTCTCTCTCTCGCCAGCTTTCTGTCTCTCTCTCTCCAGCTTTCTCTCTCTCTCTCGCCAGCTTTATCTGTCTCTCTCTCTCCAGCTTTCTCTCTCTCTCTCGCCAGCTTTCTCTGTCTCTCTCTCGCCAGCTTTCTCAGTCTCTCTCTCCAGCTTTCTCTGTCTCTCTCTCGGCAGCTTTCTCTGTCTCTCTCTCACCAGCTTTCTCTGTGTCTCTCCCGCCAGCTTTCTCTGTCTATCTGTCGCCTGCTTTCTCCAATTCCAATTCCAATTCAAATGCTTTATTGGCATGAAAGTTTACAGAGAACGATATTGCCAAAGCTTACATAGCAAAAAGGTACAGTTTTCCAACATTCTGTAGGTGTCAATCGATTTGACATTTGTTGGGTACATACAATATTACATTTAAACAATATTAATTTTAAACAGTCTTTCTACTTCATTTGGTACGTTCAATATTAATTTTAAACAGTCTTAATTTTAATCATTCCTCAGGTTGTGACATGTTGTTACATATTTGGCCCCAAGGTATGGTCTGTCTCCTTCTCCCAGGACTAATCTCAATTTTGACAGGTCATCCAATTCCTTGAAATCTGGGGTTGTTTGGCTTAGCTTGTTGAATAATATGTTTCTTGATGTGTTGAATTTTTCGCATTTTAGGAGGAAATGCATTTCTGTTTCAACCTCGCCGGCCAGACATTGATCACATATTCTATTCTCTCTCGGCTGCCAGGATTTCTTGTATCTGCCTTTTTCAATTTCCAGTTGGTGGTCGCTTAGTCTGTACCTGGTGAGGGTCTGTCTCTGTTTTGTGTCTGTGATGGTCGTGAGGTAGACTGTCAGTTTATATTCACTTTTTAGGGCCCGGTAACATTCTAAACTGCTCTCTCTCCAATTCCAATTCCAATTCAAATGCTTTATTGGCATGAAAGTTTACAGAGAACCATATTGCCAAAGCTTACATAGCAAAAAGGTACAGTTTTCCAACATTCTGTAGGTGTCAATCGATTTGACATTTGTTGGGTACATACAATATTACTTTTAAACAATATTAATTTTAAACAGTCTTTGTACTTCATTTGGTACGTTCAATATTAATTTTAAACAGTCTTAATTTTAAACAGTCCTCAGGTTGTGACATGTTGTTACATATTTGGCCCCAAGGTATGGTCTGTCTCCTTCTCCTAGGACTAATCTCAATTTTGACAGGTCATCCAATTCCTTGAAATCTGGGGTTGTTTGGCTTAGCTTGTTGAATAATATGTTTCTTGATGTGTTGAATTTTTCGCATTTTAGGAGGAAATGCATTTCTGTTTCAACCTCGCCGGCCAGACATTGATCGCATATTCTATTCTCTCTAGGCTGCCAGGATTTCTTGTATCTGCCTTTTTCAATTTCCAGTTGGTGGTCGCTTAGTCTGTACCTGGTGAGGGTCTGTCTCTGTTTTGTGTCTCTGATGGTCGTGAGATAGTCTGCCAGTTTATATTCTCTTTTTAGTGCCTGGTAACATTCTAATCTGCTTTGGCTTTCGGTTATTTAGTTCCAATATTCCAGGTAGGTTTCTTTGCATTGTTTAATGATTTGGTTCACTCGGATTGGTGTTTGGGCGGCTGTGTTGGTCTGGGGCTGGTAAGGGTCCGGCTGAGTACTTTTTTCAGTAGCAGCTGACTCAGGGGACTCTTTTCTGGGTTTAGCTCTTGGGTCTGAAAGGCTTTGAAATGAAGGGTGTCTGGGGAGCTAGATTTGAGGTGATTTAGGAAGTTTAGTGCTCGTTTTTGGATGTTTATTATCAGTGGGTATCTGCCTAGTTCGGCTCTGCATGCATTTGTTGGCGTTTTTCTTTGGGTGCGAAGGATGCTTCGGCAGAATTCTGCATGTAGTGCTTCTACTGTGTGTTTTTCCAATTTGGTGTAGCTTTGGTGATTTAGCGGGCCCCATACTTCACTACCGTACAGTGCAATGGGCAGGATTATGCTGTCAAATATTTTTAGCCAGATTTTGATTGGGATTTGGATGTTGTAGAATTTTCTTTTTATTGCATATAGGGCTCTTCGGGCTTTTTCTTTTAGTGCATTCACTGCTATGCTGAAGCTCCCTGATGCTGTAATAGTTAGACCAAGGTAGGTGTAGCTCATAGTGTGTCCTATAGTGGTATCACTGAGGTTAAACTGGTATTTGTTTTCCTGACATCTGGGCCTTTTTTGAAAAATCATGATGTTGGTTTTCTTTAAATTTACTGTTAGAGCCCAATTTTGGCAGTATTTGTCGAGTAGGTCTAGTTGTTGCTGTAATCCCTGTTCTGTGGGAGACAGCAGAACCAGGTCGTCCGCATAGAACAGGGATTTCACTTCTCCATCCAGGAGACGGAGACCTGGTGACTCGCTTTGCTCCAGCATGTCTGCTAATTCATTTATGTATATGTTGAACAGGGTCGGGCTCAAATTGCAGCCCTGCCAGACGCCTCTTCTCTGGGTGAAGAAATCGGTGCATTTGTCTCCAATTTTGACCCCGCATTTGTTTTTCAGATACATTGATTTAATAAGGTCATGGACTTTGCCCCCTATTCCACACTGAAGAAGTTTATAATAGAGCCCTTCGTGCCATATAGAGTCAAAGGCTTTCTTGAAGTCGATGAAACAGGCGAATATTTTCCCATTTTTTGTTTGGTGTATATGTTTTTCAATGAGGGTGTGAAGGGTATAGATATGGTCGGCGGTGCGGTGTTTTGGAAGAAAGCCTATTTGTCTTTTTCTGAGGATATTATGTTTGTTAAGAAAATCAAGTAATCTACTATTTAGAATACTGCAGAATAACTTCCCTAGACAACTGTTGACACAGATGCCGCGGTAGTTATTTGGGTCTGATTTGTTTCCACTTTTATATATGGGGGAGATTAGTCCTTGGCACCAGATATTGGGAAAACAGCCTGAACGTAATATGATGTTGAATAATTTGAGTACCGCACCCTGCATCTCCATATTGCTGAACTTGAGCATTTCATTTTTGATGTTTTCTGGGCCACAGGCTTTCTTTAGGTGGAGAGATTTTGATTTTGTGGCCAGTTCTTTCCATGTGATGGGGAGTCTAGAGGGTTTTGGTTGTCTTTAATTGTTGCTTCTAATGTGTGGAGTTTTTCTGTGACCTGATGTTGACTTGGGTTTGTTTCGTTTATTGGGATGTCTTTGTAGAGGTTTTCAAAATGTGTTCTCCAGATGTCGCCATCTTGGATTGGTAATGCTTGCAATTGTGTTGTACTCAGGTTATTCCACATTTCCCAGAATTGTTTTGGATTGGTGGAGTTTTCAATTTCTTCGAGTATTTTGTGGGTATAGTTTTGTGTTTTGTTCCTAATGGTGTGTTTATATCATTTGAGGGTTTCATTGTATCTAGTACGTAGGTCCGGATTGTTTGGTTGGCGATGCTTTTGGTTTGATATTTTTCTCAGGTCTTTTCTGGCATTTTTGCATTCGTGGTCAAACCATTTCTTATTTTTATTTTGTCTTTTGTGACGCTTCCTCTTCTGTTTCACAAGGTCGGCTTTTACAGCTGCCTCGTGGAAGATCATATTTATATCCTCTATGGCCATGTTTACACCATCTCTGGTGATCTCGTATGGGTTTTCTTTAAATTTTGATATTTTACTTGTGAGATCAGGTGACTTTAGTGCTGTGATGAATTTTTCCCCACTGTCTGGGGCCCATCTGTATGTCTGGTTTATTTTATGGAGCTTACTGGGTTCCTTTTTTGTGTCTGTAGTTTGGGCAGAAAGTTTAAGGTACATATTTATTTGGTTATGGTCCGAACCGGGAAAACGAGTAAGAGGCCTGGGGAGGGTGAACCCGAGACCGCGAGGTCGGAGAACGGGAGGAGCGGCCCGAACCGGGAAAATGAGTAAGAGGCCTGGGGAGGGTGAACCCGAGACCGCTAGTCCCAGAGACCGTGGGAACGGAGACTGGGAGACCAGGACAGAAAACAGCCTGGTGAGTCAAAAAACCCGGGGGCCTGAGACCGACACGATGACGCGAGGAGATCCGCCCAGAGCGCGGAAAGTGAATGAGTCCGGGGCACGGAGAGTGGACGAGTTTGGAGCACGGAGAGAGAGAGCGAGTCCGAGACCCGGAGAGCGAGCGAGAGAGTCGGAAGAGGAAAAAAAACCGGAGAAATAAGTTTTACCTAATTCTACCTAAGTTTCATTTTAGTTAAAGTTAGTTCGGAAAAAGTTTAATTTTACTTAAATTTAGTTCGAAAAAGACCTGAAAAAACAACAACAAACCCGCGAGGAAAAGGAATAGAAACCCGAGAGAAACGATAAAATACCCGAACCAAGAGCCTGTGAGAGTAAGAGAAAGATAAACCGTTAAGAGGAGCTATATCAAAGATGAACCCCTGAAAAATTCCCAATTTTGGACCTAAAAGTGGGCTAAGGTGGAACACGACACAAAAAAGAGAAAAAAAAAGTTATCTATCTGAGACGAAAAACAAACGACTACAATGAGCAGGGAAATGATATATTCTGAGCAATGCACAAAAAATAAAGCAAAGGAAAAATACAAGTACACAACACTAAAAAATAACCCAGAGATCCTCTACGTTGACTATACCACACACAAAGGGACTAAGCTGAAGAACAACCTCATATTCTACACCGAATACGTCACCTCCTGGAAGGAGACTTTACAAAAAGACTACGCATACGTCTCCAGTGAAGGTATTGGCAGTGGAGGCAGACTGAAAATATGTAAAGTTGGAAACCTAGATAAAGATGACCCCCTGCTAACCATAAGCAACTACAACAAAAATAGAAAGATCATGATACAGGGGAATGTGGAAAATCTGGACTCCTTCGAAAAGGAATTCCCCCAGTTGAAAACTAAGACAGACACAAGGAGGACCAATGGACAGAAAGCAAAAGAGAGTCGAACAGAGGATGATGAGAGCCAAGTGGAGGAAGAAGAAGAGAGACCAGCAGAGGAAAACACCTCCCTGTCCATCTCCACCCCCCCCCCCCACACCTCTCAACGAAAACAAAATGATGAAAGAGAATCTGGCCAAACTAGAACTTGATTTCAACAAATACAGAGAAACACTGGCCAAGAATTTGAAGGAGGAATTCAAACAGCTAAAAACGGAACACGAGTCCACCATCCATAAGCTGAGAAAGACCATAGAGGAGCAAAGAAATGAGATCAAAGAGCTCCGTACTCAACTAAACAAAACGAAGGAGACCGTAGAAAGGCTCAGCAGGCAACACAAACCTCTTAAGGTCCAAAAACCTGAGGACACAAAAACAACACACACAAGGACACAGAACCCGCCGGATGCCACCCCACACGAAGACACACCGAAAGCCACAAACCCCGCTCCAACCAGCCCTCAGTCGTGTCATGCCCAGACTACTGCTACCCAGTCCTCACACACAGGAACACAAAAACCGTCAGATACCCCCCCCAAACGAGGATACACCGAAAGCCCCAAACCCTGCTCCTGCCACACAACATATCCCAGAAACCCAGCCAACAACCAGCCACCAGGCGAGTCCTACCCAGACTTCTGTTACCAGTCTGAAAAACCAGCCCCTCAGGCGGCCCTGCTGACCGATTCCAATGGAAAGTTTCTGGACCCCCAGAGGCTGTTCCCAGACCATCAAGTTCTGAAAAAATGGTGCAGCAACACAGACCAAGCAATGAAGATCCTGAACAAAGAATCCCTTGGAAGCCCCAAATGGATTGTGATCCACACAGGCACGAAAGACCTACGCACCCTACAGGAAGGCACTGCTAGGGCGGTGAGCAGGATGGCGGAAAAGGCCAGCAGGGAATTCCCCGAGGTGCGGATCGTGATCTCCACACTACTGCCCAGAAAGAACACTCCAGCCTAAAAATCCACAACACCAACAGGGAGATCGACACGAGATGTTCTGTCCTCCCCAATGTCTCCCTGGCCCATCATCCAAACATCAACACAAGGGACCTCTATGACGAAATACATCTACTCAAACAGCGGATGTGGGTCTTCGCAAGAAACCTCATAAACACTGCCAAAAGACGCAGCCCTCCCACCCCCTCTACCATTGGGAGCCACAACAGGACCACCAATGTCCCCCACCCCCTTATACAAAACCAACAACAGAACCGTGCTTTTATACCTGACCCAAGACCCCCCTCTAGACCACAGACTGTAGACCAAGAACTGAGAAAGATCATGACGATGCTGAACAGCCTGATAGAAAGCCGGAGAAATTATTAATATTGTTATTTATCATTATCATTATTGTTATCTTATCAGTAATATTACAATTATTAGATAGCTATATGTGCATACCTCATGAAATTTATACTAAATCATCATTTAGCATTATAGAAAATAGTGTTTCCACACTCATCCCACAAAATAGGTCCATCTCTCTCTCTCTCTCTCTCTCTCTCTCTCTCGCCAGCTTTCTCTGTCCAATTCCAATTCCAATTTTCCAATTCAAATGCTTTATTGGCATGAACGTTTACAGAGAACCATATTGCCAAAGCTTACATAGCAAAAAGGTACAGTTTTCCAACATTCTGTAGGTGTCAATCGATTTGACATTTGTTGGGTACATACAATATTACTTTTAAACAATATTAATTTTAAACTGTCTTTCTACTTCATTTGGTACGTTCAATATTAATTTTAAACAGTCTTAATTTTAAACAGTCCTCAGGTTGTGACATTTTGTTACATATTTGGCCCCAAGGTATGGTCTGTCTCCTTCTCCCACTACAAATCTCAATTTTGACAGGTCATCCAATTCCTTGAAATCTGGGGTTGTTTGGCTTAGCTTGTTGAATAATATATTTCTTGATGTGTTGAATTTTTCGCATTTTAGGAGGAAATGCATTTCTGTTTCAACTCTCACTCTCTCTCCAGCTTTCTCTCTCCCTCTCGCCAGCTTTCTCAGTCTCTCTCTCGCCAGCTTTCTCTGTCTCTCTCTCGCCAGCTTTCCAATTCCAATTCAAATGCTTTATTGGCATGAAAGTTTACAGAGAACCATGTTGCCAAAGCTTACATAGCAAAAAGGTACAGTTTTCCAACATTCTGTAGGTGTCAATCGATTTGACATTTGTTGGGTACATACAATATTACTTTTAAACAATATTAATTTTAAACAGTCTTTGTACTTCATTTGGTACGTTCAATAATAATTTTAAACAGTCTTAATTTTAAACAGTCCTCAGGTTGTGACATGTTGTTACATATTTGGCCCCAAGGTATGGTCTGTCACCTTCTCCTAGGACTAATCTCAATTTTGACAGGTCATCCAATTCCTTGAATTCTGGGGTTGTTTGGCTTAGCTTGTTGAATAATATGTTTCTTGATGTGTTGACTTTTTCGCATTTTAGGAGGAAATGCATCTCTGTTTCAACCTCGCCGGCCAGACATTGATCGCATATTCTATTCTCTCTAGGCTTCCAGGATTTCTTGTATCTGCCTTTTTCAATTTCCAGTTGGTGGTCGCTTAGTCTGTACCTGGTGAGGGTCTGTCTCTGTTTTGTGCCTCTGATGTTCGTGAGGTAGTCTGCCAGTTTATATTCTCTTTTTAGTGCCCGGTAACATTCTAATCTGCTTTGGCTTTTGGTTATTTTGTTCCAATGTTCCAGGTAGGTTTCTTTGCATTTTTTAATGATTTGGTTCACTCGGATTGGTGTTTGGACGGCTGTGTTGGTCTGGGGCTGGTCAGGGTCCGGCTGAGTGCTTAGTTTCAGTAGCAGCTGACTCAGGGGACTCTTTTCTGGGTTTAGCTCTTGGGTCTGAAAGGCTTTGAAATGAAGGGTGTCTGTGGAGCTAGATTTGAGGTGATTTAGGAAGTTTAGTGCTCGTTTTTGGATGTTTATTATCAGTGGGTATCTGCCTAGTTCGGCTCTGCATGCATTTGTTGGCGTTTTTCTTTGGGTGCGAAGGATGCTTCGGCAGAATTCTGCATGTAGGGCTTCTATTGTGTGTTTTTCCCATTTAGTGTAGCTTTGGTGATTTAGCGGGCCCCATACTTCACTACCGTACAGTGCAATGGGCAGGATTATGCTGTCAAATATTTTGAGCCAGATTTTGATTGGGATTTGGATGTTGTAGAATTTCCTTTTTATTGCATATAGGGCTCTTCGGGCTTTTTCTTTTAGTGCATTCACTGCTATGCTGAAGCTCCCTGATGCTGTAATAGTTAGACCAAGGTAGGTGTAGCTCATAGTGGGTCCTATAGTGGTATCACTGAGAGTAAACTGGTATTTGTTTTCCTGACATCTGGGCCTTTTTTGGAAAATCATGATGTTGGTTTTCTTTAGATTTACTGTTAGAGCCCAATTTTGGCAGTATTTGTCGAGTAGATCTAGTTGTTGCTGTAATCCCTGTTCTGTGGGAGACAGCAGAACCAGGTCGTCCGCATAGAACAGGGATTTCACTTCTCCATCCAGGAGACGGAGACCTGGTGACTCGCTTTGCTCCAGCATGTCTGCTATTTCATTTATGTATATGTTAAACAGGGTCGGGCTCAAATTGCAGCCCTGCCGGACGCCTCTTCTCTGGGTGAAGAAATCGGTGCGTTTGTCTCCAATTTTGACCCCGCATTTGTTTTTCAGATACATTGATTTAATAAGGTCATAGACTTTGCCCCCTATTCCACACTGAAGAAGTTTATAATAGAGCCCTTCGTGCCATATAGAGTCAAAGGCTTTCTTGAAGTCGATGAAACAGGCGAATATTTTCCCATTTTTTGTTTGGTGTATATGTTTTCCAATGAGGGTGTGAAGGGTATAGATATGGTCGGCGGTGCGGTGTTTTGGAAGAAAGCCTATTTGGTTTTTTCTGAGGATATTATGTTTGTTAAGAAAATCAAGTAATCTACTATTTAGAATACTGCAGAATAACTTCCCTAGACAACTGTTGACACAGATGCCGCGGCAGTTATTTGGGTCTGATTTGTTTCCACTTTTATATATGGGGGAGATTAGTCCTTGGCACCAGATATCGGGAAAACAGCCTGAACGTAATATGATGTTGAATAATTTGAGTACCGCAACCTGCATCTCCATATTGCTGAACTTGAGCATTTCATTTTTGATGTTGTCTGGGCCACAGGCTTTCTTTAGGTGGAGAGATTTTGTTTTTGTGGCCAGTTCTTTCCATGTGATTGGGGAGTCTAGATGGTTTTGGTTGTCTTTAATTGTTGCTTCTAATGCGTGGAGCTTTTCTGTGACCTGATGTTGACTTGGGTTTGTTTCGTTTATTGGGATGTCTTTGTAGAGGTTTTCAAAATGTGTTCTCCAGATGTCGCCATCTTGGATTGGTAATGCTTGCAATTGTGTTGAACTCAGGTTATTCCACATTTCCCAGAATTGTTTTGGATTGGTGGAGTTTTCAATTTCTTCGAGTATTTTGTGGGTATAGTTTTGTGTTTTGTTCCTAATGGTGTGTTTATATCTTTTGAGGGTTTCATTGTATCTAGTACGTAGGTCCGGATTGTTTGGTTGGCGATGCTTTTGGTTTGATATTTTTCTCAGGACTTATCTGGCATTTTTGCATTCGTGGTCAAAACATTTCTTATTTTTATTTTGTCTTTTGTGACGCTTCCTCTTCTGTTTCACAAGGTCGACTTTTACAGCTGCCTCATGGAAGATCATATTTATATCCTCTATGGCCATGTTTACACCATCTCTGGTGATCTCGTATGGGTTTTCTTTAAATTTTGACATTTTCCTTGTGAGATCAGGTGACTTTAGTGCTGTGATGAATTTTTCTCCACTGCCTGGGGCCCATCTGTATGTCTGGTTTATTTTATGGAGCTTACTGGGTTACTTTTTCGTGTCTGTAGTTTGGGCAGCAAATTTAAGGTACATATTTATTTGGTTATGGTCTGAAAGGGGGGATTGCTGCCTGACAGTGAATGAGTTGATATCGCAGGGGTCCAGGTCAGTGATTGTATAGTCCACCACACTAGACCCAAGATTTGAGGAGTATGTGAGTCTCCCTAGGGAGTCCCCTCTGAACCTACCGTTAACTATGTACAGGCCTAAGGCTCGGCAGGGTTGCACTACCTCCCTACCGCTTTTATTTATTTCACGATCAAAGTTGTTCCAATTTACGATGGCTGTCTCTCTCTCGCCAGCTTTCTCTGTCTCTCTCTCGCCAGCTTTCTCTCTCTCTCTCTCGCCAGCTTTCTCTGTCTCTCTCTAGCCAGCTTTCTCTGTCTCTCTCTCGCCAGCTTTCTCTGTCTCTCTCTCGCCAGCTTTCTCTGTCTCTCTCTCGTCAGCTTTATCTGTCTCTCTCTCGCCAGCTTTCTCTGTCTCTCTCTCGCCAGCTTTCTCTGTCTCTCTCTCGCCAGCTTTCTCTCTCTCTCTCTCTCGCCAGCTTTCTCTCTCTCTCTCGCCAGCTTTCTCTCTCTCTCTCTCTCTCTACCTTTCTCTTTCTCTCTCTCTCTCGCCAGCTTTCTCTGTCTCTCTCTCCAGCTTTCTCTGTCCCTCGCCATCTCTCTCTCTCTCGCCAGCTTTCTCTGTCTCTCTCTCGCCAGCTTTCTCTCTCTCTCTCTCTCGCCAGCTTTCTCTCTCTCTCTCGCCAGCTTTCTCTCTCTCTCTCTCTTGCCAGCTTTCTCTCTCTCTCTCGCCAGCTTTCTCTCTCTCTCTCTCTCTCTACCTTTCTCTTTCTCTCTCTCTCTCGCCAGCTTTCTCTGACTCTCTCTCCAGCTTTCTCTGTCTCTCGCCATCTCTGTCTCTCTCGCCAGCTTTCTCTGTCTCTCTCTCGCCAGCTTTCTCTGTCTCTCTCTCGCCAGCTCTCTCTGTCTCTCTCTCGCCAGCTTTCTCTGTCTCTCTCTCGCCAGCTTTCTCTGTCTCTCTCTCGCCAGCTTTCTCTGTCTCTCTCACGCCAGCTTTCTCTTTCTCTCTCTCGCCAGCTTTCTCTGCCTCTCTCTCGCCAGCTTTCTCTGTCTCTCTCTCGCCAGCTTTCTCTGTCTCTCTCTCGCCAGCTTTCTCTGTCTCTCTCTCACCAGCTTTCTCTGTCTTTCTCTTGCCAGCATTCTCTGTCTCTCTCGCCAGCTTTCTCTGTCTCTCTCTCACCAGCTTTCTCTCTCACTCTCTCTCGCCAGCTTTCTCTGTCTCTCTCACCAGCTTTCTCTGTCTCTCTCTCACCAGCTTTCTCTGTCTCTCTCTCGCCAGCTTTCTCTGTCTCTCTCTCGCCAGCTTTCTCTCTCTCTCACTCGCCAGCTTTCTCTGTCTCTCCCTCGCAAGCTTTCAATTGAATTCAATTCAATTCAATTCAAATGCTTTATTGGCATGAAAGTTTACAGAGAACCATATTGCCAAAGCTTACACAACAAAAAAGTACAGTTTTCCAACATTCTGTAGGTGTCAAACAATTTTGACCCTTGTTGGGTACATACAATATTACTTTTAAACAATATTAATTTAAACAGTCTTTGTACATCACTGGGTACATTCAGTATTAATTTTAAAGAGTCCTCAGGTTGTGACATGTTGTTACATATTTGGCACCAAGTTATGGTCTGTCTCCTTCTCCCAGGACTAATCTTAATTTTGACATTTCATCCAAATCCTTGAAATCTGGGGTTTTTTGGCTGAGCTTGTTAAATAATATGTTTCTGGATGTGTTGAATTTTTTGCATTTTAGGAGGAAATGCATTTCTGTTTCAACCTCGCCGGTCAGACATTGATCGCATATTCTATTCTCTCTCGGCTGCCAGGATTTCTTGTATCTACCTTTTTCAATTGCCAGTTGGTGGTCGCTTAGTCTGTACCGGGTGAGGGCCTGTCTCTGTTTTGTGTCTCTGATGGCCGACAGATAGTCTGCCAGTTTATATTATCTTTTTAGGGCCCGGTAACATTCTAATCTGCTTAGGCTTTTGGTTATTTTGTTCCAATGTTCCAGGTAGGTTTCTTTGCATTGTTTAATGATTTCGTTCACTGTGTTGGTCTGGGACTGGTCAGGGTCCGGCTGAGTAGGAGTACTTAGTTTCAGTAGCAGCTGACTCAGGGGACTCTTTTCTTGGTTTAGCTCTTGGGTCTGGAAGGCTTTAAAATGAAGGGTGTCTGGGGAGCTAGTTTTGATGTGATTTAGGAATGCTAGTGCTCGTTTTTGGATGTTTATTATCAGTGGGTATCTGCCTAGTTCGGCTCTGCATGCATTTGTTGGTGTTTTCCTTTGGGTGCGATGGATGCTTCGGCAAAATTCTGCATGTAGGGCTTCTATTGTGTGTTTTTCCAATTTTTTGTAGCTATGGTGATTTAGCGGGCCCCATACTTCACTACCGTACAGCACAATGGGCAGGATTACGCTGTCAAATATTTTGAGCCAGATTTTGATTGGGATTTGGATGTTGTAGAATTTTCTTCTTATTGCACATACGGCTCTTCGGGCTTTTTCTTTTAGTGCATTCACTGCTATGCTGAAGCTCCCTGATGCTGTAATGGTTAGACCAAGGTAAGTGTAGCTCATAGTGTGTCCTATGATGATATCACTGACAGTAAACTGGTATTTGTTTTCCTGACACCTGGGCCTTTTTTGAAAAATCATGATGTTGGTTTTCTTTAGATTTACTGTTAGAGCCCAGTTTTGGCAGTATTTGTCGAGTAGGTCTACTTGTTGCTGTAATCCCTGTTCTGTGGGAGACAGCAGAACCAGGTCGTCCGCATAGAACTCTGTTTCTCTCTCGCCTGCTTTCTCTTTCTCTCTTTCGCCAGCTTTCTGTCTCTCTCTCTCCAGCTTTCTCTCTCTCTCTCGCCAGCTTTCTCTGTCTCTCTCTCGCCAGCTTTCTCTGGCTCTCTCTCGCCAGCTTTCTCTGTCTCTCTCTCGCCAGCTTTCTCTGTCTCTCTCTCGCCTGCTTTCTCTCTCTCTCTCTCGCCAGCTTTCTGTCTCTCTCTCTCCAACTTTCTCTCCAATTCCAATTCCAATTCAAATGCTTTATTGGCATGAAAGTTTACAGAGAACCATATTGCCAAAGCTTACAAAGCAAAAAGGTACAGTTTTCCAACATTCTGTAGGTGTCAATCGATTTGGCATTTGTTGGGTACATACAATATTATTTTAAAAAATATTAATTTTAAACAGTCTTTGTACTTCATTTGGTACGTTCAATATTAATTTTAAACTGTCTTAATTTTAAACAGTCCTCAGGTTGTGACATGTTGTTACATATTTGGCCCCAAGGTATGGTCTGTCTCCTTCTCCTAGGACTAATCTCAATTTTGACAGGTCATCCAATTCCTTGAAATCTGGGGTTGTTTGACTTAGCTTGTTGAATAACATGTTTCTTGATGTGTTGAATTTTTCGCATTTTAGGAGGAAATGCATTTCTGTTTCAACCTCGCCGGCCAGACATTGATCGCATATTCTCTCTCTCTCGCCAGCTTTCTCTGTCTCTCCCTCACCAGCTTTATCTGTCTCTCTCTTGCCAGCTTTCTCTGTCTCTCTCTCGCCAGCTTTCTCTCTCTCTCTTGCCAGCTTTCTCTGTCTCTCTCTCGCCTACTTTCTCTCTCTTTCTCTCGCCAGCTTTCTGTCTCTCTCTCTCCAGCTTTCTCTCACTCTCTCGCCAGCTTTCTCTGTCTCTCTCTCGCCAGCTTTCTCTGTCTCTCACCAGCTTTCTCTGTCTCTCTCTCGCCAGCTTTCTCTGTCCCTCTCTCGCCAGATTTCTCTGTCTCTCTCTCGCCAGCTTTCTCTATCTCTCTCTCGCCAGCTTTCTCTTTCTCTCACTCGCCAGCTTTCTCTTTCTCTCTCTCGCCAGCTTTCTCTGTCTCTCTCTCGCCAGCTTTCTCTGTCTCTCTATCGCCAGCTTTCTCTGTCTCTCTCTCGCCAGCTTTCTCTGTCTCTCTCTCACCAGCTTTCTCTCTCTCGCCAGCTTTCTCTCTCTCTCTCTCTGCAGCTATATCTCTCACCAGCTTTCTCTGTCTCCCTTCCCAGCTTTCCCTGTCTCTCTCTCGCCAGCTTTCTCTGTCCCTCTCCAGCTTTCCCTGTCTCTCTCTCTCTCCAGCTTTCTCTCTCTCTCGCCAGCTTTCTCTGTCTCTCTCTCGCCAGCTTTCTCTGTCTCTCTCTCGCCAGCTTTCTCTGTCTCTCTCTCACCAGCTTTCTCTGTCTCTCTCTCGCCAGACTTCTCTGTCTCTCGCCAGGTTTCTCTGTCAATTCAATTCAATTCAATTCAAATGCTTTATTGGCATGAAAGTTTACAGAGAACCATATTGCCAAAGCTTACATAGCAAAAAGGTACAGTTTTCCAACATTCTGTAGGTGTCAATCGATTTGACATTTGTTGGGTACATACAATATTACTTTTAAACAATATTAATTTTAAACAGTCTTTGTACTTCATTTGGTACGTTCAATAATAATTTTAAACAGTCTTAATTTTAAACAGTCCTCAGGTTGTGACATGTTGTTACATATTTAGTCCCAAGGTATGGTCTGTCTCCTTCTCCTAGGACTAATCTCAATTTTGACAGGTCATCCAATTCCTTGAAATCTGGGGTTGTTTGGCTTAGCTTGTTGAATAATATGTTTCTTGATGTGTTGAATTTTTCGCATTTTCGGAGGAAATGCATCTCTGTTTCAACCTCGCCGGCCAGACATTGATCGCATATTCTATTCTCTCCAGGCTTCCAGGATTTCTTGTATCTGCCTTTTTCAATTTCCAGTTGGTGGTCGCTTAGTCTGTACCTGGTGAGGGTCTGTCTCTGTTTTGTGTCTCTGATGGTCGAGAGATAGTCTGCCAGTTTATATTCTCTTTTTAGGGCCCGGTAACATTCTAATCTGCTTTGGCTTTCGGTTATTTTGTTCCAATGTTCCAGGTAGGTTTCTTTGCATTTTTTAATGATTTGGTTCACTCGGATTGGTGTTTGGACGGCTGTGTTGGTCTTGGGCTGGCCAGGGTCCGGCTGAGTACTTAGTTTCAGCAGCAGCTGACTCAGGGGACTCTTTTCTGGGTTTAGCTCTTGGGTCTGAAAGGCGTTGAAATGAAGGGTGTCTGGGGAGCTAGATTTGAGGTGATTTAGGAAGTTTAGTGCTCGTTTTTGGATGTTTATTATCAGTGGGTATCTGCCTAGTTCGGCTCTGCATGCATTTGTTGGCGTTTTTCTTTGGGTGCGAAGGATGCTTCGGCAGAATTCTGCATGAAGGGCTTCTATTGTGTGTTTTTCCCATTTAGTGTAGCTTTGGTGATTTAGCGGGCCCCATACTTCACTACCGTACAGTGCAATGGGCAGGATTATGCTGTCAAATATTTTGAGCCAGATTTTGATTGGGATTTGGATGTTGTAGAATTTTCTTTTTATTGCATATAGGGCTCTTTGGGCTTTTTCTTTTAGTGCATTCACTGGTATGCTGAAGCTCCCTGATGCTGTAATAGTTAGACCAAGGTAGGTGTAGCTCATAGTGTGTCCTATAGTGGTATCAATGAGACTAAACTGGTATTTGTTTTCCTGACATCTTTCCCTTTTTTGAAAAATCATGATGTTGGTTTTCTTTAGATTTACTGTTAGAGCCCAATTTTGGCAGTATTTGTCGAGTAGGTCTAGTTGTTGCTGTAATCCCTGTTCTGTCTCTCTCTCGCCAGCTTTCTCTGTCTCTCTCTCGCCACCTTTCTCTGTCTCTCTCTCGCCAGCTTTCTCTGTCTCTCTCTCGCCAGCTTTCTCTTTCTCACTCTCGCAAGCTTTCTCGTTCTCTCTCTCACCAGCTTTCTCTGTCTCTCTCTCGCCAGCTTTCTATGTCTCTCTCTCGCCAGCTTTCTCTGTCTCTCTCTCGCCAGCTTTCTCTCTCTCGCCAGCTTTCTCTCTCTCTCTCTCCAGCTTTCTCTCTCGCCAGCTTTCTCTGTCTCTCTCCCCAGCTTTCTCTGTCTCTCTCTCGCCAGCTTTCTCTGTCTCTCTCCAGCTTTCTCTGTCTCTCTCTCTCTCCAGCTTTCTCTCTCTCTCGCCAGCTTTCTCTGTCTCTCTCTCGCCAGCTTTCTCTGTCTCGCTCTCGCCAGCTTTCTCTGTCTCTCTCCCGCCAGCTTTCTCTGTCTCTCTCTCGCCAGCTTTCTCTGTCTCTCTCTCGCCAGCTTTCTCTTTCTCTCGCATCGCCAGCTTTCTCTTTCTCTCTCTCGCCAGCTTTCTCTGTCTCTCTCTCGCCAGCTTTCTCTGTCTCTCTCTCACCAGCTTTCTCTGTCTCTCTCTCGCCAGCTTTCTCTGTCTCTCTCTCTCCAGCTTTCTCTCTCTCTCGCCAGCTTTCGCTGTCAAATTCAAATTCAAATTCAAATTCAAATGCTTTATTGGCATGAAAGTTTACAGAGAACCACATTGCCAAAGCTTACATAGCAAAAAGGTACAGTTTTCCAACATTCTGTAGGTGTCAATCGATTTGATATTTGTTGGGTACATACAATATTACTTTTAAACAATATTAATTTTAAACAGTCTTTGTACTTCATTTGGTACGTTCAATATTAATTTTAAACAGTCTTAATTTTAAACAGTCCTCAGGTTGTGACATGTTGTTACATATTTGGCCCCAAGGTGTGGTCTGTCTCCTTCTCCCAGGACTAATCTCAATTTTGACAGGTCATCCAATTCCTTGAAATCTGGGGTTGTTTGGCTTAGCTTGTTGAATAATATGTTTCTTAATGTGTTGAATTTTTCGCATTTTAGGAGGAAATGCATTTCTGTTTCAACCTCGCCAGCCAGACATTGATCGCATATTCTATTCTCTCTAGGCAGCCAGGATTTCTTGTATCTGCCTTTTTCAATTTCCAGTTGGTGGTCGCTTAGTCTGTACCTGGTGAGGGTCTGTCTCTGTTTTGTGTCTCTGATGGTCGTGAGGTAGTCTGCCAGTTTATGTTCTCTTTTGAGGGCCCGGTAACATTCTAATCTGCTTTGGCTTTCGGTTATTTTGTTCCAATGTTCCAGGTAGGTTTCTTTGCATTGCTTAATGATTTGGTTCACTCGGATTGGTGTTTGGACGGCTGTGTTGGTCTGGGGCTGGCCAGGGTCCGGCTGAGTACTTAGTTTCAGCAGCAGCTGACTCAGGGGACTCTTTTCTGGGTTTAGCTCTTGGGTCTGAAAGGCGTTGAAATGAAGGGTGTCTGGGGAGCTAGATTTGAGGTGATTTAGGAAGTTTAGTGCTCGTTTTTGGATGTTTATTATCAGTGGGTATCTGCCTAGTTCGGCTCTGCATGCATTTGTTGGCGTTTTTCTTTGGGTGCGAAGGATGCTTCGGCAGAATTCTGCATGAAGGGCTTCTATTGTGTGTTTTTCCCATTTAGTGTAGCTTTGGTGATTTAGCGGGCCCCATACTTCACTACCGTACAGTGCAATGGGCAGGATTATGCTGTCAAATATTTTGAGCCAGATTTTGATTGGGATTTGGATGTTGTAGAATTTTCTTTTTATTGCATATAGGGCTCTTTGGGCTTTTTCTTTTAGTGCATTCACTGGTATGCTGAAGCTCCCTGATGCTGTAATAGTTAGACCAAGGTAGGTGTAGCTCATAGTGTGTCCTATAGTGGTATCAATGAGGCTAAACTGGTATTTGTTTTCCTGACATCTTTCCCTTTTTTGAAAAATCATGATGTTGGTTTTCTTTAGATTTACTGTTAGAGCCCAATTTTGGCAGTATTTGTCGAGTAGGTCTAGTTGTTGCTGTAATCCCTGTTCTGTCTCTCTCTCGCCAGCTTTCTCTGTCTCTCTCTCGCCACCTTTCTCTGTCTCTCTCTCGCCAGCTTTCTCTGTCTCTCTCTCGCCAGCTTTCTCTTTCTCACTCTCGCAAGCTTTCTCGTTCTCTCTCTCACCAGCTTTCTCTGTCTCTCTCTCGCCAGCTTTCTCTGTCTCTCTCTCGCCAGCTTTCTCTGTCTCTCTCTCGCCAGCTTTCTCTCTCTCGCCAGCTTTCTCTCTCTCTCTCTCCAGCTTTCTCTCTCGCCAGCTTTCTCTGTCTCTCTCCCCAGCTTTCTCTGTCTCTCTCTCGCCAGCTTTCTCTGTCTCTCTCCAGCTTTCTCTGTCTCTCTCTCTCTCCAGCTTTCTCTCTCTCTCGCCAGCTTTCTCTGTCTCTCTCTCGCCAGCTTTCTCTGTCTCGCTCTCGCCAGCTTTCTCTGTCTCTCTCCCGCCAGCTTTCTCTGTCTCTCTCTCGCCAGCTTTCTCTGTCTCTCTCTCGCCAGCTTTCTCTTTCTCTCGCATCGCCAGCTTTCTCTTTCTCTCTCTCGCCAGCTTTCTCTGTCTCTCTCTCGCCAGCTTTCTCTGTCTCTCTCTCACCAGCTTTCTCTGTCTCTCTCTCGCCAGCTTTCTCTGTCTCTCTCTCTCCAGCTTTCTCTCTCTCTCGCCAGCTTTCGCTGTCAAATTCAAATTCAAATTCAAATTCAAATGCTTTATTGGCATGAAAGTTTACAGAGAACCACATTGCCAAAGCTTACATAGCAAAAAGGTACAGTTTTCCAACATTCTGTAGGTGTCAATCGATTTGATATTTGTTGGGTACATACAATATTACTTTTAAACAATATTAATTTTAAACAGTCTTTGTACTTCATTTGGTACGTTCAATATTAATTTTAAACAGTCTTAATTTTAAACAGTCCTCAGGTTGTGACATGTTGTTACATATTTGGCCCCAAGGTGTGGTCTGTCTCCTTCTCCCAGGACTAATCTCAATTTTGACAGGTCATCCAATTCCTTGAAATCTGGGGTTGTTTGGCTTAGCTTGTTGAATAATATGTTTCTTAATGTGTTGAATTTTTCGCATTTTAGGAGGAAATGCATTTCTGTTTCAACCTCGCCAGCCAGACATTGATCGCATATTCTATTCTCTCTAGGCAGCCAGGATTTCTTGTATCTGCCTTTTTCAATTTCCAGTTGGTGGTCGCTTAGTCTGTACCTGGTGAGGGTCTGTCTCTGTTTTGTGTCTCTGATGGTCGTGAGGTAGTCTGCCAGTTTATGTTCTCTTTTGAGGGCCCGGTAACATTCTAATCTGCTTTGGCTTTCGGTTATTTTGTTCCAATGTTCCAGGTAGGTTTCTTTGCATTGCTTAATGATTTGGTTCACTCGGATTGGTGTTTGGACGACTGTGTTGGTCTGGGGCTGGTCAGGGTCCGGCTGAGTACTTATTTTAGTAGCAGCTGACTCAGGGGACTCTTTTCTGGGCTTAGCTCTTGGGTCTGAAAGGCTTTGAAATGAAGGGTGTCTGTGGAGCAAGATTTGAGGTGATTTAGGAAGTTTAGTGCACGTTTTTGGATGTTTATTTTCAGTGGGTATCTGCCTAGTTCGGCTCTGCCTCTCTGTCTCTCTCCCCAGCTTTCTCTGTCTCTCTCTCACCAGCTTTCTCTGTCTCTCTCCAGCTTTCTCTGTCTCTCTCTCTCTCCAGTTTTCTCTCTCTCTCGCCAGCTGTCTCTGTCTCTCTCTCGCCAGCTTTCTCTGTCTCGCTCTCGCCAGCTTTCTCTGTCTCTCTCTCACCAGCTTTCTCTGTCTCGCTCTCGCCAGCTTTCTCTGTCTCTCTCTCGCCAGCTTTCTCTGTCTCTCTCTCGCCAGCATTCTCTGTCTCTCTCTCGCCAGCTTTCTCCGTCTCTCTCTCGCCAGCTTTCTCTGTCTCTCGCCAGGTTTCACTGTCTCTCTCTCGCCAGCTTTCTCTGTCTCTCTCTCGCCAGCTTTCTCTGTCTCTCTCTCGCCAGCTTTCTCTGTCTCTCTCTCGCCAGCTTTCTCTTTCTCTCTCTCGCAAGCTTTCTTGTTCTCTCTCTCGCCAGCTTTTTCTGTCTCCCTCTCGCCAGCTTTCTCTGTCTCTCTCTCGCCAGCCTTCTCTGTCTCTCTCTCGCCAGCTTTCTCTGTCTCTCTCTCGCCAGCTTTCTCTCTCTCGCCAGCTTTCTCTCTCTCTCTCTCTCCAGCTTTCTCTCTCGCCAGCTTTCTCTGTTTCTCTCCCCAGCTTTCTCTGTCTCTCTCTCGCCAGCTTTCTCTGTCTCTCTCCAGCTTTCTCTGTCTCTCTCTCTCTCCAGCTTTCTCTCTCTCTCGCCAGCTTTCTCTGTCTCTCTCTCGCCAGCTTTCTCTGTCTCGCTCTCGCCAGCTTTCTCTGTCTCTCTCTCACCAGCTTTCTCTGTCTCTCTCTCGCCAGCTTTCTCTGTCTCCCTCTCGCCAGCTTTCTCTGTCTTTCTCTCACCAGCTTTCTCTGTTTCTGTCTCGCCAGCTTTCTCTGTCTCCCTCTCGCCAGCTTTGTCTGTCTTTCTCTCACCAGCTTTAACTGTCTCTCTCTCGCTAGCTTTCTCTGTCTCTCTCTCGGCAGCTTTCTCTGTCTCTCTCTAGCCAGCTTTCTCTGTCTCTCTCTCGCCAGCTTTCTCTGTCTCTCTCTCTCGCCAGCTTTCAATTCAATTCAATTCAATTCAATTCAATTCAAATGCTTTATTGGCATGAAAGTTTACAGAGAACCATATTGCCAAAGCTTACATAGCAAAAAGGTACAGTTTTCCAACATTCTGTAGGTGTCAATCGATTTGACATTTGTTGTGTACATTCAATATTACTTTTAAACAATATTAATTTTAAACAGTCTTTGTACTTCATTTGGTACGTTCAATATTAATTTTAAACAGTCTTAATTTTAAACAGTCCTCAGGTTGTGACATGTTGTTACATATTTGGCCCCAAGGTATGGTCTGTCTCCTTCTCCTAGGACTAATCTCAATTTTGAAAGATCAACCAATTCCTTGAAATCTGGGGTTGTTTGGCTTAGCTTGTTGAATAATATGTTTCTTGATGTGTTGAATTTTTCGCATTTTAGGAGGAAATGCATTTCTGTTTCAACCTCGCCAGCCAGACATTGATCGCATATTCTATTCTCTCTAGGCTGCCAGGATTTCTTGTATCTGCCTTTTTCAATTTCCAGTTGGTGGTCGCTTAGTCTGTACCTGGTGAGGGTCAGTCTCTGTTTTGTGTCTCTGATGGTCGTGAGGTAGTCTGCCAGTTTATATTCTCTTTTTAGGGCCCGGTAACATTCTAATCTGCTTTGGCTTTCGGTTATATTGTTCCAATGTTCCAGGTAGGTTTCTTTGCATTTTTTAATGATTTGGTTCACTCGGATTGGTGTTTGGACGGCTGTGTTGGTCTGGGGCTGGTCAGTGTCCGGCTGAGTACTTAGTTTCCGTAGCAGCTGACTGAGGGGACTCTTTTCTGGGTTTAGCTCTTGGGTCTGAAAGGCTTTGAAATGAAGGGTGTCTGGGGAGCTAGATTTGAGGTGATTTAGGAAGTTTAGTGCTCGTTTGTGGATGTTTATTATCAGTGGGTATCTGCCTAGTTCGGCTCTGCATGCATTTGTTGGCGTTTTTCTTTGGGTGCGAAGGATGCTTCGGCAGAATTCTGCATGTAGTGCTTCTATTGTATGTTTTTCCCATTTAGTGTAGCTTTGGTGATTTAGCGGGCCCCATACTTCACTACCGTACAGTGCATTGGGCAGGATTATGCTGTCAAATATTTTGAGCCAGATTTTGATTGGGATTTGGATGTTGTAGAATTTTCTTTTTATTGCATATAGGGCTCTTCGGGCTTTTTCTTTTAGTGCATTCACTGCTATGCTGAAGCTCCCTGACGCTGTAATAGTTAGACCAAGGTAGGTGTAGCTCATAGTGTGTCCTATAGTGGTATCACTGAGGGTAAACTGGTATTTGTTTTCCTGACATCTGGGCCTTTTTTGAAAAATCATGATGTTGGTTTTCTTTAGATTTATTGTTAGAGCCCAATTTTGGCAGTATTTGTCGAGTAGGTCTAGTTTTTCTCTGTCTCTCTCTCACCAGCTTTCTCTGTCTCTCTCTTGCCAGCTTCCTCTGTCTCTCTCTCTAGCCAGCTTTCTCTGTCTCTCTCTCTCCAGCTTTCTCTGTCTCTCTCTCGCCAGCTTTATCTGTCTCTCTCTCACCAGCTATCTCTGTCTATCTCTCGCCTGCTTTCTCTGTCTCTCTCTCGCCAGCTTTCTCTGTCTTTCTCTCACCAGCTTTCTCTGTTTCTCCCTCGCCAGCTTTCTCTGTCTCCCTCTCGCCAGCTTTCTCTGTCTCTCTCTCGCCAGCTTTAACTGTCTCTCTCTCGCTAGCTTTCTCTGTCTCTCTCTCGCCAGCTTTCTCTGTCTCTCTCTAGCCAGCTTTCTCTGTCTCTCTCGCCATCTTTCTCTGTCTCTCTCGCCTGCTTTCTCTGTCTCTCTCTCGCCAGCTTTCTCTGTCTCTCTCTCGCCAGCTTTCTCTGTCTCTCTCTCACCAGCTTTCTCTGTCTCTCTCTCGCCAGCTTTCTCTGTCTCTCTCTCGCCAGCTTTCTCTGTCTCTCTCTCGCCAGCTTTCTCTGTCTCTCTCTCGCCAGCTTTCTCTGTCTCTCTCTCGCCAGCTTTCTCTCTCTCGCTCTCGCCAGCTTTCTCTGTCTCTCTCTCGCCAGCTTTCTCTGTCTCTCTCTCGCCAGCTTTCTCTGTCTCTCTCTCGCCAGCTTTCTCTGTCTCTCTCTCACCAGCTATCTCTGTCTCTCTCTCGCCAGCTTTCTCTATCTCTCTCTCGCCAGCTTTCTCTGTCTCTCTCTCACCAGCTTTCTCTGTTTCTCTCTCGCCAGTTTTCTCTGTCTCCCTCTCGCCAGCTTTCTCTTTCTCTCTCTCGCTAGCTTTCTCTGTCTCTCTCTCGCCTGCTTTCTCTCTCTCTCTCTCGCCAGCTTTCTCTTTCTCTCTCTCGCCTGCTTTCTCTCTCTCTCTCTCACCAGCTTTCTGTCTCTCTCTCTCCAGCTTTCTCTCTCTCTCTCGCCAGCTTTCTCTGTCTCTCTCTCGCCAGCTTTCTCTGTCTCTCTCTCGCCAGCTTTCTGTCTCTCTCTCTCCAGCTTTCTCTCTCTCTCTCACCAGCTTTCTCTGTCTCTCTCTCGCCAGCTTTCTCTGTCTCTCTCTCGTCTGCTTTCTCTCTCTCTCTCTCGCCAGCTTTCTGTCTCTCTCGCTCCAGCTTTCTCTCTCTCTCTCGCCAGCTTTATCTGCCTCTCTCTCTCCAGCTTTCTCTGTCTCTCTCGCCAGCTTTCTCTGTCTCTCTCTCGCCAGCTTTCTCTGTCTCTCTCTCCAGCTTTCTCTGTCTCTCTCTCGGCAGCTTTCTCTGTCTCTCTCTCACCAGCTTTCTCTGTCTCTCTCTCGCCAGCTTTCTCTGTCTATCTGTCGCCTGCTTTCTCCAATTCCAATTCCAATTCAAATGCTTTATTGGCATGAAAGTTTACAGAGAACCATATTGCCAAAGCTTACATAGCAAAAAGGTACAGTTTTCCAACATTCTGTAGGTGTCAATCGATTTGACATTTGTTGGGTACATACAATATTACTTTTAAACAATATTAATTTTAAACAGTCTTTGTACTTCATTTGGTACGTTCAATATTAATTTTAAACAGTCTTAATTTTAAACAGTCCTCAGGTTGTGACATGTTGTTACATATTTGTCCCCAAGGTATGGTCTGTCTCCTTCTCCCAGGACTAATCTCAATTTTGACAGGTCATCCAATTCCTTGAAATCTGGTGTTGTTTGGCTTAGCTTGTTGAATAATATGTTTCTTGATGTGTTGAATTTTTCGCATTTTAGAAGGAAATGCATTTCTGTTTCAACCTCGCCGGCCAGACATTGATCGCATATTCTATTCTCTCTAGGCTGCCAGGATTTCTTGTATCTGCCTTTTTCAATTTCCAGTTGGTGGTCGCTTAGTCTGTACCTGGTGAGGGTGTGTCTCTGTTTTGTGTCTCTGATGGTCGTGAGGTAGTCTGCCAGTTTATATTCACTTTTTAGGGCCCGGTAACATTCTAATCTGCTCTCTCTCCAATTCCAATTCCAATTCAAATGCTTTATTGGCATGAAAGTTTACAGAGAACCATATTGCCAAAGCTTACATAGCAAAAAGGTACAGTTTTCCAACATTCTGTAGGTGTCAATCGATTTGACATTTGTTGGGTACATACAATATTACTTTTAAACAATATTAATTTTAAACAGTCTTTGTACTTCATTTGGTACGTTCAATATTAATTTTAAACAGTCTTAATTTTAAACAGTCCTCAGGTTGTGACATGTTGTTACATATTTGGCCCCAAGGTATGGTCTGCCTCCTTCTCCCAGGACTAATCTCAATTTTGACAGGTCATCCAATTCCGTGAAATCTGGTGTTGTTTGGCTTAGCTTGTTGAATAATATGTTTCTTGATGTGTTGAATTTTTCGCATTTTAGGAGGAAATGCATTTCTGTTTCAACCTCGCCGGCCAGACATTGATCGCATATTCTATTCTCTCTAGGCTGCCAGGATTTCTTGTATCTGCCTTTTTCAATTTCCAGTTGGTGGTCGCTTAGTCTGTACCTGGTGAGGGTCTGTCTCTGTTTTGTGTCTCTGATGGTCGTGAGGTAGTCTGCCAGTTTATATTCTCTTTTTAGGGCCCGGTAACATTCTAATCTGCTTTGGCTTTCTGTTATTTAGTTCCAATATTCCAGGTAGGTTTCTTTGCATTGTTTAATGATTTGGTTCACTCGGATTGGTGTTTGGACGGCTGTGTTGGTCTGGGGCTGGTAAGGGTCCGGCTGAGTACTTTTTTTCAGTAGCAGCTGACTCAGGGGACTCTTTTCTGGGTTTAGCTCTTGGGTCTGAAAGGCTTTGAAATGAAGGGTGTCTGGGGAGCTAGATTTGAGGTGATTTAGGAAGTTTAGTGCTCGTTATTGGATATTTATTATCAGTGGGTATCTGCCTAGTTCGGCTCTGCATGCATTTGTTGGCGTTTTTCTTTGGGTGCGAAGGATGCTTCGGCAGAATTCTGCATGTAGGGCTTCTATTGTGTGTTTATCCCATTTAGTGTAGCTTTGGTGATTTAGCGGGCCCCATACTTTACTACCGTACAGTGCAATGGGCAGGATTATGCTGTCAAATATTTTGAGCCAGATTTTGATTGGGATTTGGATGTTGTAGAATTTTCTTTTTATTGCATATAGGGCTCTTCGGGCTTTTTCTTTTAGTGCATTCACTGCTATGCTGAAGCTCCCTGATGCTGTAATAGCGAGACCAAGGTAGGTGTAGCTCATAGTGTGTCCTATAGTGGTATCACTGAGGGTAAACTGGTATTTGTTTTCCTGACATCTGGGCCTTTTTTGAAAAATCATGTTGCTGGTTTTCTTTAAATTTACTGTTAGAGCCCAATTTTGGCAGTATTTGTCGAGTAGGTCTAGTTGTTGCTGTAACCCCTGTTCTGTGGGAGACAGCAGAACCAGGTCGTCCGCATAGAACAGGGATTTCACTTCTCCATCCAGGAGACGGAGACCTGGTGACTCGCTTTGCTCCAGCATGTCTGCTAATTCATTTATGTATATGTTGAACAGGGTCGGGCTCAAATTGCAGCCCTGCCAGACGCCTCTTCTCTGAGTGAAGAAATCGGTGCATTTGTCTCCAATTTTGACCCCGCATTTGTTTTTCAGATACATTGATTTAATAAGGTCATGGACTTTGCCCCCTATTCCACACTGAAGAAGTTTATAATAGAGCCCTTCGTGCCATATAGAGTCAAAGGCTTTCTTGAAGTCGATGAAACAGGCGAATATTTTCCCATTTTCTGGTTGGTGTATATGTTTTTCCATGAGGGTGTGAAGGGTATAGATATGGTCGGCGGTGCGGTGTTTTGGAAGAAAGCCTATTTGGTTTTTTCTGAGGATATTATGTTTGTTAAGAAAATCAAGTAATCTACTATTTAGAATACTGCAGAATAACTTCCCTAGACAACTGTTGACACAGATGCCGCGGTAGTTATTTGGGTCTGATTTGTTTCCACTTTTATATATGGGGGAGATTAGTCCTTGGCACCAGATATCGGGAAAACAGCCTGAACGTAATATGATGTTGAATAATTTGAGTACCGCACCCTGCATCTCCATATTGCTGAACTTGAGCATTTCATTTTTGATGTTGTCTGGGCCACAGGCTTTCTTTAGGTGGAGAGATTTTGTTTTTGTGGCCAGTTCTTTCCATGCGATTGGGGAGTCTAGAGGGTTTTGGTTGTCTTTAATTGTTGCTTCTAGTGTGTGGAGTTTTTCTGTGACCTGATGTTGACTTGGGTTTGTTTCGTTTATTGGGATGTCTTTGTAGAGGTTTTCAAAATGTGTTCTCCAGATGTCGCCATCTTGGATTGGTAATGCTTGCAATTGTGTTGTACTCAGGTTATTCCACATTTCCCAGAATTGTTTTGGATTGGTGAAGTTTTCAATTTCTTCGAGTATTTTGTGGGTATAGTTTTGTGTTTTGTTCCTAATGGTGTGTTTATATCTTTTGAGGGTTTCATTGTATCTAGTACGTAGGTCCGGATTGTTTGGTTGGCGATGCTTTTGGTTTGATATTTTTCTCAGGTCTTTTCTGGCATTTTTGCATTCGTGGTCAAACCATTTCTTATTTTTATTTTGTCTTTTGTGACGCTTCCTCTTCTGTTTCACAAGGTCGGCTTTTACAGCTGCCTCATGGAAGATCATATTTATATCCTCTATGGCCATGTTTACACCATCTCTGGTGATCTCGTATGGGTTTTCTTTAAATTTTGATATTTTACTTGTGAGATCAGGTGACTTTAGTGCTTTGATGAATTTTTCTCCACAGTCTGGGGCCCATCTGTATGTCTGGTTTATTTTATGGAGCTTACTGGGTTCCTTTTTCGTGTCTGTAGTTTGGGCAGAAATTTTAAGGTACATATTTATTTGGTTATGGTCTGAGAGGGGGGATTGCTGCCTGACAGTGAATGAGTTGATATCGCAGGGGTCCAGGTCAGTGATTGTATAGTCCACCACACTAGACCCAAGATTTGAGGAGTATGTGAGTCTCCCTAGGGAGTCCCCTCTGAACATACCGTTAACTATGTACAGGCCTAAGGCTCGGCAGAGTTGCACTACCTCCCTACCGCTTTTATTTATTTCGCGATCAAGGTTGTTCCGATTTGCGATGGCTGGTGTGACATCTAAAGGGGTCTGGCCAAACACATGGTTGTTTCCCTGTGGGTCTATGAAGTCAGGTTCACAACCGGTCCTTGCATTTAGGTCCCCACATATTATCACCTTTCCTTGGGCCTGGAAATGGCTGATTTCCATGTGGAGAGTATCAAATAACTCCTCTTCGAAATATGGCGATTCTATTGGAGGTATGTAGATCGCACATAAGTAAACATCTTTTTTTGCTATTCCTATATTTTTATCTAGTTTTAGCCATACGTGTGATTTTTCCTGTTTTACCGGTGAGATGTGTTTGTCCAGTTCTCCCTTATACCACACCAATATTCCCCCGGAGGTTCTGCCCTTGCGTGTTTTAGTGTTCTTTACTGAAGGCACAATGATTTCATGGTACATTGGGGGACAGTGGGTCGGCACTTCCTTTTGGCACCATGTTTCTGTTAACACAATTATATCAATGTCTTTTATAGCTTTTAGGAATTCAGGGTCTGTACTCTTCATCCCAAAAGTTGAGGAGCGGAGGCCCTGGATATTCCAGCAGCTTATGTGGAAAGAACGCATTTATATAGTTCAATAAAACGAAATAAAATGGACCTATTTTGTGGGATGAGTGTGGAAACACTATTTTCTATAATGCTAAATGATGATTTAGTATAAATTTCATGAGGCATGCACATATATCTATCTAATAATAGTAATAATACTGATAAGATAACAATAATGATAATGATAAATAACAATATTAATAATTTCTCCGGCTTTCTATCAGGCTGTTCAGCATCGTCATGATCTTTCTCAGTTCTTGGTCTACAGTCTGTGGTCTAGAGGGGGGTCTTGGGTCAGGTATAAAAGCACGGTTCTGTTGTTGGTTTTGTAATGGGGGGTGGGGGACATTGGTGGTCCTGTTTGGGCTCCCAATGGTAGAGGGGGTGGGAGGGCTGCGTCTTTTGGCAGTGTTAATGAGGTTTCTTGCGAAGACCCACATCCGCTGTTCGAGTAGATGTATTTCGTCATAGAGGTCCCTTGTGTTGATGTTTGGATGATGGGCCAGGGAGACGTTGGGGAGGACAGAACATCTCGTGTCGATCTCCCTGTTGGTGTTGTGGATTATATAGGCTGGGGTGTCCTTTCTGGGCAGTAGTGTGGAGATCACGATCCGCGCCTCGGGGAATTCCCTGCTGGCCTTTTCCGCCATCCTGCTCACCGCCCTAGCAGTGTCTTCCTGTAGGGTGCGTAGGTCGTTCGTGCCTGTGTGGATCACAATCCATTTGGGGCTTCCAAGGGATTTTTTGTTCAGGATCTTCATTGCTTGGTCTGTGTTGCTGCACCATTTTTTCAGGACTTGATGGTCTGGGAACAGCCTCTGGGGGTCCAGGAACTTTCCGTTGGAGTCGGTAAGCAGGAGCGCCTGAGGGGCTGGTTTTTCAGACTGGGTAACAGTAGTCTGGGTGGGACTCGACTGATGGCTGGTTGTTGGCTGGGATTCTGGGATATGTTGTGTGGCAGGAGCGGGTTTGGGGCTTTCGGTGTGTCCTCGTTTGGGGGGGTATCTGTCGGTTTTTGTTTTCCTGTGTGTGAGGACTGGGTAGCAGTAGTCTGGGCATGATTCGACTGAGGGCTGGTTGGAGCGGGGTTTGTGGATTTCGGTGTGTCGTCGTGTGGGTTCTGTGTCCTTGTGTGTGTTGTTTTTGTGTCCTCAGGTTTTTGGACCTTAAGAGGTTTGTGTTGCCTGCTGAGCCTTTCTACGGTTTCCTTCGTTTTGTTTAGTTGAGTACGGAGTTCTTTGATTTCATTTCTTTGCTCCTCTATGGTCTTTTTTAGCTGTTTGAATTCCTCCTTCAGATTCTTGGCCAGTGTTTCTCTGTATTCGTTGAAATCAAGTTCTAGTTTGGCCAGATTCTCTCTCATCATTTTGTTTTCGTTGAGAGGTGTGGGGGGGGGGTGGAGATGGACAGGGAGGTGTTTTCCTCTGCTGGTCTCTCTTCTTCTTCCTCCACTTGGTTCTCATCATCCTCTGTTCGACTCTCTTTTGCTTCCTGTCCATTGGTCTTCTTTGTGTCTGCCTTAGTTTTCAACTGGGGGAATTCCTTTTCGAAGGAGTCCAGATTTTCCACATTCCCCTGTATCATGATCTTTCTATTTTTGTTGTAGTAGCTTATGGTTAGCAGGGGGTCATCTTTATCTAGGTTTCCATCTTTACATATTTTCAGTCTGCCTCCACTGCCAATACCTTCACTGGAGACGTATGTGTAGTGTTTTTGTAAAGTCTCCTTCCAGGAGGTGACGTATTCGGTGTAGAATATGAGGTTGTTCTTCAGCTTAGTCCCTTTGTGTGTTATAGTCAACGTAGAGGATCTCTGGGTTATTTTTTAGTGTTGTGTACTTGTATTTTTCCTTTTCTTTATTTTTTGTGCATTGCTCAGGATATATCATTTCCCTGCTCATTGTAGTCGTTTGTTTTTTTGTCTCAGATAGATATCTTTTTTTCCTCTTTTTTGTGTCGTGTTCCACCTTAGCCCACTTTTAGGTCCAAAATTGGGAGTTTTTCAGGGGTTCATCTTTGATATAGCTGTTCTTAAAGGTTTATCTTTCTCTTTCTCTCACAGGACCTTGGTTCGGGTAGTTTATCGTTTCTCTCGGGTTTCTATTCCTTTTCCTCGCGGGTTTGTTGTTCTTTTTTTCAGGTTTTTTCGAATTAAATTTAAATTAAATTAAACTTTTTCCGAACTAACTTTAACTAAAATGAGACTTAGGTAGAATTAGGTAAAACTTATCTCTCCGTGTTCCAAACTCGTCCACTCTCTGTGCCCCGGACTCATTCGCTTTCCGCTCTCTGGGCGGATCTCCTCGTGTCGTTGTGTCGGTCTCAGGCCCCCGGGTTTTTTGACTGACCAGGCTGTTTTCTGCCCTGGTCTCCCGGTCTCCGTTCCCGCGGTCTCTGGACCTCGCGGTCTCGGGTTCACCCTCCCCAGGCCTCTTACTTGTTTTCCCGGTTCGGGCCGCTCCTCCCGGTCTCCGATCCTGCGGTCTCTGGGCCTCGCGTTCTCGGGTTCACCCTCCCCAGGCCTCTTATTTATTGTCCTGGTTCGGGCTGCTCCTCCCGGTCTCCGGTCTCGCGGTTCAGGCCTCTGTTTCTCTCTCTCTCCAGCTTTTTCTCTCCAGCTGGTGTTTCCTCTCCTCTCTCTCTCTCACGCTCTCTCGCTCCCTCCCGCTCCGATGTCCTCTCTGTTGTCGGGTTCTCTCTCTCTCTGTTCCCGCGACCTCGCTCTCTCTCTCTCTGTCCCCGGGCCTTACTGTGCCCCGGGTGTCTCCGGGCTCTCGGTGTCCTGGTGCCGGGTCGCTCGGTCACTCTGTCTCTCTCCAGCTTTCTCTGTCTCTCTCTCTCTCCAGCTTTCTCTCTCTCTCGCCAGCTTTCTCTGTCTCTCTCTCGCCAGCTTTCTCTGTCTCGCTCTCGCCAGCTTTCTCTCTCTCTCTCTCGCCAGCATTCTCTGTCCAATTCCAATTCCAATTTTCCAATTAAAATGCTTTATTGGCATGAAAGTTTACAGAGAACCATATTGCCAAAGCTTACATAGCAAAAAGGTACAGTTTTCCAACATTCTGTAGGTGTCAATCGATCTGTCTCTCTCTCGCAAGCTTTCTCTGTCTCTCTCTCGCCAGCTTTCTCTGTCTCTCTCTCACCAGCTATCTCTGTCTCTCTCTCGCCAGCTTTCTCTGTCTCTCTCTCGCCAGCTTTCTCTGTCTCTCTCTCACCAGCTTTCTCTGTTTCTCTCTCGCCAGCTTTCTCTGTCTCCCTCTCGCCAGCTTTCTCTGTCTCTCTCTCGCCAGCTTTAACTGTCTCTCTCTCGCTAGCTTTCTATGTCTCTCTCTCGCCAGCTTTCTCTGTCTCTCTCTCGCCAGCTTTCTCTGTCTCTCTCTCGCCAGCTTTCTCTGTCTCTCTCTCGCCAGCTTTCTCTGTCTCTCTCTCGCCAGCTTTCTCTGTCTCTCTCTCGCCAGCTCTCTCTGTATCTCTCTCTCGCCAGCTTTCTCTGTCTCTCTCTCTCCAGCTTTCTCTGTCTCTCTCTCGCCAGCTTTCTCTGTCTCTCTCGCCAGCTTTCTCTGTCTGTCTCGCCAGCTTTCTCTGTCTCTCTCTCGCCAGCTTTCTCTGCCTCTCTCTCGCCAGCTTTCTCTGTCTCTCTCTCACCAGCTTTCTCTGTCTCTCTCTCGCCAGCTTTCTCTGTCTCTCTCTCGCCAGCTTTCTCTGTCTCTCTCTCGCCAGCTTTCTCTGTCTCTCTCTCGCCAGCTCTCTCTGTCTCTCTCTCTCGCCAGCTTTCTCTGTCTCTCTCTCTCCAGCTTTCTCTGTCTCTCTCTCGCCAGCTTTCTCTGTCTCTCTCGCCAGCTTTCTCTGTCTCTCTCGCCAGCTTTCTCTGTCTCTCTCTCGCCAGCTTTCTCTGCCTCTCTCTCGCCAGCTTTCTCTGTCTCTCTCTCACCAGCTTTCTCTGTCTCTCTCTCGCCAGCTTTCTCTGTCTCTCTCTCCAGCTTTTTCTCTCTCTCGCCAGCTTTCTCTGTCTCTCTCTCGCCAGCTTTCTCTGTCTCGCTCTCGCCAGCTTTCTCTGTCTCTCTCTCGCCAGCTTCCTCTGTCTCGCTCTCGCCAGCTTTCTCTGTCTCTCTCTCGCCAGCTTTCTCTGTCTCTCTCTCGCCAGCTTTCTCTGTCTCTCGCCAGGTTTCTCTGTCTCTCTCTCGCCAGCTATCTCTGTCTCTCTCTCGCCAGCTTTCTCTGTCTCTCTCTCGCCAGCTTTCTCTGTCTCTCTCTCGCCAGCTTTCTCTTTCTCTCTCTCGCAAGCTTTCTCGCTCTCTCTCTCGCCAGCTTTCTCTGTCTCACTCTCGCCAGCTTTCTCTGTCTCTCTCTCGCCAGCTTTCTCTGTCTCTCTCTCACCAGCTTTCTCTGTCTCTCTCGCCAGCTTTCACTCTCTCGCCAGCTTTCTCTCTCTCTCTCGCTCCAGCTTTCTCTCTCGCCAGCTTTCTCTGTCTCTCTCCCCAGCTTTCTCTGTTTCTCCCTCGCCAGCTTTCTCTGTCTCTCTCCAGCTTTCTCTGTCTCTCTCTCTCTCCAGCTTTCTCTCTCTCTCGCCAGCTTTCTCTGTCTCTCTCTCGCCAGCTTTCTCTGTCTCGCTCTCGCCAGCTTTCTCTCTCTCTCTCGCCAGCTTTCTCTGTCTCTCTCTCGCCAGCTTTCTCTGTCTCTCTCTCGCCAGCTTTCTCTGTCTCTCTCTCACCAGCTATCTCTGTCTCTCTCTCGCCAGCTTTCTCTGTCTCTCTCTCGCCAGCTTTCTCTGTCTCTCTCTCACCAGCTTTCTCTGTTTCTCTCTCGCCAGCTTTCTCTGTCTCCCTCTCGCCAGCTTTCTCTGTCTCTCTCTCGCCAGCTTTAACTGTCTCTCTCTCGCTAGCTTTCTCTGTCTCTCTCTCGCCAGCTTTCTCTGTCTCTCTCTCGCCAGCTTTCTCTGTCTCTCTCTCACCAGCTTTCTCTGTCTCTCTCTCGCCAGCTTTCCTGTCTCTCTCTCGCCAGCTTTCTCTGTCTCTCTCTCGCCAGCTCCCTCTGTCTCTCTCTCTCGCCAGCTTTCTCTGTCTCTCTCTCTCCAGCTTTCAGTTCAGTTCAGTTCAGTTCAAATGCTTTATTGGCATGAAAGTTTACAGAGAACCATATTGCCAAAGCTTACATAGCAAAAAGGTACAGTTTTCCAACATTCTGTAGGTGTCAATCGATTTGACATTTGTTGGGTACATACAATATTACTTTTAAACAATATTAATTTTAAACAGTCTTTCTACTTCATTTGGTACGTTCAATATTAATTTTAAACAGTCTTACTTTTAAACAGTCCTCAGGTTGTGACATGTTGTTACATATTTGGCCCCAAGGTATGGTCTGTCTCCTTCTCCTAGGACTAATCTCAATTTTGACAGATCATCCAATTCCTTGAAATCTGGGGTTGTTTGGCTTAGCTTGTTGAATAATATGTTTCTTGATGTGTTGAATTTTTCGCATTTTAGGAGGAAATGCATTTCTGTTTCAACCTCGCCAGCCAGACATTGATCGCATATTCTATTCTCTCTAGGCTGCCAGGACTTCTTGTATCTGCCTTTTTCAATTTCCAGTTGGTGGTCGCTTAGTCTGTACCTGGTGAGGGTCTGTCTCTGTTTTGTGTCTCTGATGGTCGTGAGGTAGTCTGCCAGTTTATATTCTCTTTTTAGGGCCCGGTAACATTCTAATCTGCTTTGGCTTTCGGTTATTTTGTTCCAATGTTCCAGGTAGGTTTCTTTGCATTTTTTAATGATTTGGTTCACTCGGATTGGTGTTTGGACGGCTGTGTTGGTCTGGGGCTGGTCAGGGTCCGGCTGAGTACTTAGTTTCAGTAGCAGCTGACTCTCTCTCCTTCCCTCTCTCTCTCTCTCTCTCCTTCCCTCTGTCTGTCTCTCCTTCCCTCTCTCTCTCTGTCTCTCTCTCTCTCTCCTTCCCTCTCTCTCTCCTTCCCTCTATCTCTCGTTCCCTCTCTCTCCTTCTCCGGCTCTCTCTCTCTCTCTCCTTCCCCCTCTCTCACTCTCTCTCTCCTTCCCTCTCTCTCTCCTTCCCTCTCTCTCTCTCTCTCCTTCCCTCTCTCTCTCTCTCCTTCCCTCTCTCTCATTCTCTCTCTCTCTCCTTCCCTCTCTCTCTCTCTCCTTCCCTCTCTCTCTCTCTCCTTCCCTCTCTCTCTCTCTCTCCTTCCCTCTCTCTCTCTGTGTCTCTCTCCTTCCCTCTCTCTCTCTGTCTCCTTCCCTCTCTCTCTTTCTCTCCTTTCCCCTCTGTCTCTCTCACCTTCCCTCTCCTTCCCTCGCTCCTTCCCTCTCCTTCCCTCTCTCTCTCCTTCCCTCTCTCTCTCTCTCCTTCTCTCTCTCGTGCCTTCCCTCTCTCTCTCTCCTTCCCTCTCTCTCTCTCTCCTTCCCTCTCTCTCTCTCCTTCCCTCTCTCTCTCTCTCCTTCCCTCTCTCTCTCTCCTTCCCTCTCTCTCTCTCTCTCTCTCCTTCCCTCTCTCTCTCTCCTTCCCTCTCTCTCTCTCTCTCTCTCCTTCCCTCTCTCTCTCTCTCCTTCCCTCTCTCTCTCCTTCCCTTTCTCTGTCTCTCTCTCGCCAGCTTTCTCTGTCTCTCTCGCCAGCTTTCTCTGTCTCTCTCGCCAGCTTTCTCTGTCTCTCTCTCGCCAGCTTTCTCTGCCTCTCTCTCGCCAGCTTTCTCTGTCTCTCTCTCGCCAGCTTTCTCTGTCTCTCTCTCGCCAGCTTTCTGTCTCTCTCTCGCCAGCTTTCTCTGTCTCTCTCTCGCCAGCTTTCTCTGTCTCTCTCTCGCCAGATTTCTCTGTCTCTCTCTCGCCAGCTTTCTCTGTCTGTCTCCCGCCAGCTTTCTCTGTCTCTCTCTCTCTCCAGCTTTCTCTCTCTCTCGCCAGCTTTCTCTGTCTCTCTCTCACCAGCTTTCTCTGTCTCGCTCTCGCCAGCTTTCTCTCTCTCTCTCTCGCCAGCTTTCTCTGTCTCTCTCTCGCCAGCTTTCTCTGTCTCTCTCTCGCCAGCTTTCTCTTTCTCTCGCTCGCCAGCTTTCTCTTTCTCTCGCTCGCCAGCTTTCTCTGTCTCTCTCTCACCAGCTTTCTCTGTCTCGCTCTCGCCAGCTTTCTCTGTCTCTCTCTCACCAGCTTTCTCTGTCTCGCTCTCGCCAGCTTTCTCTCTCTCTCTCTCGCCAGCTTTCTCTGTCTCTCTCTCGCCAGCTTTCTCTGTCTCTCTCTCGCCAGCTTTCTCTGTCTCTCTCTCGCCAGCTTTCTCTGTCTCTCTCTCACCAGCTTTCTCTCTCTCGCCAGCTTTCTCTCTCTCTCTCTCTCCAGCTTTATCTCTCGCCAGCTTTCTCTGTCTCTCTCCCCAGCTTTCCCTGTCTCTCTCTCGCCAGCTTTCTCTGTCTCTCTCCAGCTTTCCCTGTCTGTCCAATTCCGATTCCAATTCCAATTAAAATGCTTTATTGGCATGAAAGTTTACAGAGAACCATATTGCCAAAGCTTACATAGCAAGTCTGTCTCTCTCTCCAGCTTTCTCTCTCTCTCGCCAGCTTTCTATGTCAAATTCAAATTCAAATTCAAATTCAAATGCTTTATTGGCATGAAAGTTTACAGAGAACCATATTGCCAAAGCTTACATAGCAAAAAGGTACAGTTTTCCAACATTCTGTCGGTGTCAATCGATTTGACATTTGTTGGGTACATACAATATTACTTTTAAACAATATTAATTTTAAACAGTCTTTGTACTTCATTTGGTACGTTCAATATTAATTTTAAACAGTCTTAATTTTAAACAGTCCTCAGGTTGTGACATGTTGTTACATATTTGGCCCCAAGGTATGGTCTGTCTCCTTCTCCTAGGACTAATCTCAATTTTGACAGGTCATCCAATTCCTTGAAATCTGGTTTTGTTTGGCTTAGCTTGTTGAATAATATGTTTCTTGATGTGTTGAATTTTTCGCATTTTAGGAGGAAATGCATTTCTGTTTCAACCTCGCCGGCCAGACATTGATCGCATATTCTACTCTCTCTCGGCTGCCAGGATTTCTTGTATCTGCCTTTTTCAATTTCCAGTTGGTGGTCGCTTAGTCTGTACCTGGTGAGGGTCTGTCTCTGTTTTGTGTCTCTGATGGTCGTGAGGTAGTCTGCCAGTTTATATTCTCTTTTTGGGCCCGGTAACATTCTAATCTGCTTTGGCTTTCGGTTATTTTGTTTCAATGTTCCAGGTAGGTTTCTTTGCATTGTTTAATGATTTGGTTCACTCGGATTGATGTTTGGATGGCAGCTTTCTCTGTCTCTCTCTCGCCAGCTTTCTCTGCCTCTCTCTCGCCAGCTTTCTCTGTCTCGCTCTCGCCAGCTTTCTCTGTCTCTCACTCGCCAGCTTTCTCTGTCTCTCTCTCGCCAGCTTTCTCTATCTCTCTCTCACCAGCTTTCTGTGTCACTCTCGCCAGCTTTCTGTCTCTCTCTCGCCAGCTTTCTCTGTCTCTCTCTCGCCAGCTTTCCCTTTCTCTCTCTCGCCAGCATTCTCTTTCTCTCTCTCGCCAGCGTTCTCTGTCTCTCTCTCGCCAGCTTTCTCTGTTTCTCTCTCACCAGCTTTCTCTCTCTCGCCAGCTCTCTCTGTCTCTCTCTCTCGCCAGCTTTCTCTGTCTCTCTCTCTCCAGCTTTCTCTGTCTCTCTCTCGCCAGCTTTCTCTGTCTCTCTCGCCAGCTTTCTCTGTCTCTCTCGCCAGCTTTCTCTGTCTCTCTCTCGCCAGCTTACTCTGCCTCTCTCTCGCCAGCTTTCTCTGTCTCTCTCTCACCAGCTTTCTCTGTCTCTCTCTCGCCAGCTTTCTCTGTCTCTCTCTCTCCAGCTTTTTCTCTCTCTCGCCAGCTTTCTCTGTCTCTCTCTCGCCAGCTTTCTCTGTCTCGCTCTCGCCAGCTTTCTCTGTCTCTCTCTCGCCAGCTTCCTCTGTCTCGCTCTCGCCAGCTTTCTCTGTCCAATTCCAATTCCAATTCCAATTAAAATGCTTTATTGGCATGAAAGTTTACAGAGAACCATATTGCCAAAGCTTACATAGCAAAAAGGTACAGTTTTCCAACATTCTGTAGGTGTCAATCGATTTGACATTTGTTGGGTACATACAATATTACTTTTAAACAATATTAATTTTAAACAGTCTTTGTACTTCATTTGGTACGTTCAATATTAATTTTAAACAGTCTTAATTTTAAACAGTCCTCAGGTTGTGACATGTTGTTACATATTTGGCCCCAAGGTATGGTCTGTCTCCTTCTCCTAGGACTAATCTCAATTTTGACAGATCATCCAATGCCAGTTTTCTCTGTCTCTCTCTCGCCAGCTTTCTCTGTCTCTCGCCAGGTTTCTCTGTCTCTCTCTCGCCAGCTATCTCTGTCTCTCTCTCGCCAGCTTTCTCTGTCTCTCTCTCGCGAGCTTTCTCTGTCTCTCTCTCGCCAGCTTTCTCTTTCTCTCTCTCGCAAGCTTTCTCGTTCTCTCTCTCGCCAGCTTTCTCTGTCTCTCTCTCGCCAGCTTTCTCTGTCCAATTCCAATTCCAATTAAAATGCTTTATTGGCATGAAAGTTTACAGAGAACCATATTGCCAAAGCTTACATAGCAAAAAGGTACAGTTTTCCAACATTCTGTAGGTGTCAATCGATTTGACATTTGTTGGGTACATACAATATTACTTTTAAACAATATTAATTTTAAACAGTCTTTGTACTTCATTTGGTACGTTCAATATTAATTTTAAACAGTCTTAATTTTAAACAGTCCTCAGGTTGTGACATGTTGTTACATATTTGGCCCCAAGGTATGGTCTGTCTCCTTCTCCTAGGACTAATCTCAATTTTGACAGATCATCCAATTCCTTGAAATCTGGGGTTGTTTGGCTTAGCTTGTTGAATAATATGTTTCTTGATGTCTCTGTCTCTCTCTCGGCAGCTTTCTCTGTCTCTCTCTCACCAGCTTTCTCTGTCTCTCTCGCCAGCTTTCACTCTCTCGCCTGCTTTCTCTCTCTCTCTCGCTCCAGCTTTCTCTCTCGCCAGCTTTCTCTGTCTCTCTCCCCAGCTTTCTCTGTTTCTCCCTCGCCAGCTTTCTCTGTCTCTCTCCAGCTTTCTCTGTCTCTCTCTCTCTCCAGCTTTCTCTCTCTCTCGCCAGCTTTCTCTGTCTCTCTCTCGCCAGCTTTCTCTGTCTCGCTCTCGCCAGCTTTCTCTCTCTCTCTCTCGCCAGCTTTCTCTGTCTCTCTCTCGCCAGCTTTCTCTGTCTCTCTCTCGCCAGCTTTCTCTGTCTCTCTCTCACCAGCTATCTCTGTCTCTCTCTCGCCAGCTTTCTCTGTCTCTCTCTCGCCAGCTTTCTCTGTCTCTCTCTCACCAGCTTTCTCTGTTTCTCTCTCGCCAGCTTTCTCTGTCTCCCTCTCGCCAGCTTTCTCTGTCTCTCTCTCGCCAGCTTTAACTGTCTCTCTCTCGCTAGCTTTCTCTGTCTCTCTCTCGCCAGCTTTCTCTGTCTCTCTCTCGCCAGCTTTCTCTGTCTCTCTCTCACCAGCTTTCTCTGTCTCTCTCTCGCCAGCTTTCTCTGTCTCTCTCTCGCCAGCTTTCTCTGTCTCTCTCTCGCCAGCTCCCTCTGTCTCTCTCTCTCGCCAGCTTTCTCTGTCTCTCTCTCTCCAGCTTTCTCTGTCTCTCTCTCGCCAGCTTTCTCTGTCTCTCTCGCCAGCTTTCTCTGTCTCTCTCGCCAGCTTTCTCTGTCTCTCTCTCGCCAGCTTTCTCTGCCTCTCTCTCGCCAGCTTTCTCTGTCTCTCTCTCGCCAGCTTTCTCTGTCTCTCTCTCGCCAGCTTTCTGTCTCTCTCTCGCCAGCTTTCTCTGTCTCTCTCTCGCCAGCTTTCTCTGTCTCTCTCTCGCCAGATTTCTCTGTCTCTCTCTCGCCAGCTTTCTCTGTCTGTCTCCCGCCAGCTTTCTCTGTCTCTCTCTCTCTCCAGCTTTCTCTCTCTCTCGCCAGCTTTCTCTGTCTCTCTCTCACCAGCTTTCTCTGTCTCGCTCTCGCCAGCTTTCTCTCTCTCTCTCTCGCCAGCTTTCTCTGTCTCTCTCTCGCCAGCTTTCTCTGTCTCTCTCTCGCCAGCTTTCTCTTTCTCTCGCTCGCCAGCTTTCTCTTTCTCTCTCTCGCCGGCTTTCTCTGTCTCTCTCTCGCCAGCTTTCTCTGTCTCTCTCTCGCCAGCTTTCAGTTCAGTTCAGTTCAGTTCAAATGCTTTATTGGCATGAAAGTTTACAGAGAACCATATTGCCAAAGCTTACATAGCAAAAAGGTACAGTTTTCCAACATTCTGTAGGTGTCAATCGATTTGACATTTGTTGGGTATATACAATATTACTTTTAAACAATATTAATTTTAAACAGTCTTTCTACTTCATTTGGTACGTTCAATATTAATTTTAAACAGTCTTACTTTTAAACAGTCCTCAGGTTGTGACATGTTGTTACATATTTAGCCCCAAGGTATGGTCTGTCTCCTTCTCCTAGGACTAATCTCAATTTTGACAGATCATCCAATTCCTTGAAATCTGGGGTTGTTTGGCTTAGCTTGTTGAATAATATGTTTCTTGATGTGTTGAATTTTTCGCATTTTAGGAGGAAATGCATTTCTGTTTCAACCTCGCCAGCCAGACATTGATCGCATATTCTATTCTCTCTAGGCTGCCAGGATTTCTTGTATCTGCCTTTTTCAATTTCCAGTTGGTGGTCGCTTAGTCTGTACCTGGTGAGGGTCTGTCTCTGTTTTGTGTCTCTGATGGTCGTGAGGTAGTCTGCCAGTTTATATTCTCTTTTTAGGGCCCGGTAACATTCTAATCTGCTTTGGTTTTCGGTTATTTTGTTCCAATGTTCCAGGTAGGTTTCTTTGCATTGTTTAATGATTTGGTTCACTCGGATTGGTGTTTGGACGGCTGTGTTGGTCTGGGGCTGGTCAGGGTCCGGCTGAGTACTTAGTTTCAGTAGCAGCTGACTCAGGGGACTCTTTTCTGGGTTTAGCTCTTGGGTCTGAAAGGCTTTGAAATGAAGGGTGTCTGGGGAGCTAGATTTGAGGTGATTTAGGAAGTTTAGTGCTCGTTTTTGGATGTTTATTATCAGTGGGTATCTGCCTAGTTCGGCTCTGCATGCATTTGTTGGCGTTTTTCTTTGGGTGCGAAGGATGCTTCGGCAGAATTCTGCATGTAGGGCTTCTATTGTGTGTTTTTCCCATTTAGTGTAGCTTTGGTGATTTAGCGGGCCCCATACTTCACTACCGTACAGTGCAATGGGCAGGATTATGCTGTCAAAAATTTTGAGCCAGATTTTGATTGGGATTTGGATGTTGTAGAATTTTCTTTTTATTGCATATAGGGCTCTTCGGGCTTTTTCTTTTAGTGCATTCACTGCTATGCTGAAGCTCCCTGATGCTGTAATAGTTAGACCAAGGTAGGTGTAGCTCATAGTGTGTTCTATAGTGGTATCACTGAGGGTAAACTGGTATTTGTTTTCCTGACATCTGGGTCTTTTCTGAAAAATCATGATGTTGGTTTTCTTTAGATTTACTGTTAGAGCCCAATTTTGGCAGTATTTGTCGAGTAGGTCTAGTTGTTGCTGTAATCCCTGTTCTGTGGGAGACAGCAGAACCAGGTCGTCCGCATAGAACAGGGACTTCACTTCTCCATCCAGGAGACGGAGACCTGGTGACTCGCTTTGCTCCAGCATGTCTGCTAATTCATTTATGTATATGTTGAACAGGGTCGGGCTCAAATTGCAGCCCTGCCGGACGCCTCTTCTCTGGGTGAAGAAATCGGTGCGTTTGTCTCCAATTTTGACCCCGCATTTGTTTTTCAGATACATTGATTTAATAAGGTCATAGACTTTGCCCCCTATTCCACACTGAAGAAGTTTATAATAGAGCCCTTCGTGCCATATAGAGTCAAAGGCTTTCTTGAAGTCGATGAAACAGGCGAATATTTTCCCATTTTTTGTTTGGTGTTTATGTTTTTCAATGAGGGTGTGAAGGGTATAGATATGGTCGGCGGTGCGGTGTTTTGGAAGAAAGCCTATTTGGTTTTTTCTGAGGATATTATGTTTGTTAAGAAAATCAAGTAATCTACTATTTAGAATACTGCAGAATAACTTCCCTAGACAACTGTTGACACAGATGCCGCGGTAGTTATTTGGGTCTGATTTGTTTCCACTTTTATATATGGGGGAGATTAGTCCTTGGCACCAGATATCGGGAAAACAGCCTGAGCGTAATATGATGTTGAATAGTTTGAGTATCGCACTCTGCATCTCCATATTGCTGAACTTTAGCATTTCATTTTTGATGTTGTCTGGGCCACAGGCTTTCTTTAGGTGGAGAGATTTTGTTTTTGTGGCCAGTTCTTTCCATGTGATTGGGGAGTCTAGAGGGTTTTGGTTGTCTTTAATTGTTGCTTCTAATGTGTGGAGTTTTTCTGTGACCTGATGTTGACTTGGGTTTGTTTTGTTTTTTGGGATGTCTTTGTAGAGGTTTTCAAAATGTGTTCTCCAGATGTCGCCATCTTGGATTGGTAATGCTTGCAATTGTGTTGTACTCAGGTTATTCCACATTTCCCAGAATTGTTTTGGATTGGTGGAGTTTTCTATTTCTTCGAGTATTTTGTGGGTATAGTTTTGTGTTTTGTTCCTAATGGTGTGTTTATATCTTTTGAGGGTTTCATTGTATCTAGTACGTAGGTCCGGATTGTTTGGTTGCCGATGCTTTTGGTTTGATATTTTTCTCAGGTCTTTTCTGGCATTTTTGCATTCGTGGTCAAACCATTTCATATTTTTATTTTGTCTTTTGTGATGCTTCCTCTTCTGTTTCACGAGGTCGGCTTTTACAGCTGCCTCATGGAAGATCATATTTATATCCTCTATGGCCGTGTTTACACCATCTCTGGTGATCTCATATAGATTTTCTTTAAATTTTGAAATTTTACTTGTGAGATCAGGTGAATTTAGTGCTGTGATGAATTTATCTCCACTGTCTGGGGCCCATCTGTATGTCTGGTTTATTTTATGTAGCTTACTGTGTTCCTTTTTTGTGTCTGTAGTTTGGGCAGAAAGTTTAAGGTACACATTTATTTGGTTATGGTCTGAGAGGGGGGATTGTTGCCTGACAGTGAATGCGTTGATATCGCAGGGGTCCAGGTCAGTGATTGTATAGTCCACCACACTAGACCCAAGAGTTGAGGAGTATGTGAGTCTCCCTTGGGAGTCCCCTCTGAACCTACCATTAACTATGTACAGGCCTAAGGCTCGGCAGAGTTGCACTACCTCCCTACCGCTTTTGTTTATTTCACGATCAAGGTTGTTCCGATTTGCGATGGCTGGTGTGACATCTAAAGGGGTCTGGCCAAACACATGGTTGTTTCCCTGTGGGTCTATGAAGTCAGGTTCACAACCGGTCCTTGCATTTAGGTCCCCACATATTATCACCTTTCCTTGGGCCTGGAAATGGCTGATTTGCATGTGGAGAGTATCAAATAACTCCTCTTCGAAATATGGCGAATCTATTGGAGGTATGTAGATCGCACATAAGTAAACATCTTTTTTTGCTATTCCTATATTTTTATCTAGTTTTAGCCATACGTGTGATTTCCCCTGTTTTACCGGTGAGATGTGTTTGTCCAGTTCTCCCTTATACCACACCAATATTCCCCCGGAGGTTCTGCCCTTGCGTGTTTTAGTGTTCTTTACTGAGGGCACAATGATTTCATGGTACATTGGAGGACAGTGGGTCGGCATGTCCTTTTGGCACCATGTTTCTGTTAACACAATTATATCAATGTCTTTTATAGCTTTTAGGAATTCAGGGTCTGTACTCTTCATCCCAAAAGTTGAGGAGCGGAGGCCCTGGATATTCCAGCAGCTTATGTGGAAAGAACGCATTTATATAGTTCAATAAAACAAAATAAAATGGACCTATTTTGTGGGATGAGTGTGGAAACACTATTTTCTATAATGCTAAGTGATGATTTAGTATAAATTTCATGAGGCATGCACATATATCTATCTAATAATAGTAATAATACTGATAAGATAACAATAATGATAATGATAAATAACAATATTAATAATTTCTCCGGCTTTCTATCAGGCTGTTCAGCATCGTCATGATCTTTCTCAGTTCTTGGTCTACAGTCTGTGGTCTAGAGGGGGGTCTTGGGTCAGGTATAAAAGCACGGTTCTGTTGTCGGTTTTGTAAAGGGGGGTGGGGGACATTGGTGGTCCTGTTTGGGCTCCCAATGGTAGGGGGGGTGGGAGGGCTGTGTCTTTTGGCAGTGTTTATGAGGTTTCTTGCGAAGACCCACATCCGCTGTTTGAGTAGATGTATTTCGTCATAGAGGTCCCTTGTGTTGATGTTTGGATGATGGGCCAGGGAGACGTTGGGGAGGACAGAACATCTCGTGTCGATCTCCCTGTTGGTGTTGTGGATTATGTAGGCTGGGGTGTCCTTTCTGGGCAGTAGTGTGGAGATCACGATCCGCGCCTCGGGGAATTCCCTGCTGGCCTTTTCTGCCATCCTGCTCACCGCCCAAGCCGTGCCTTCCTGTAGGGTGCGTAGGTCGTTCGTGCCTGTGTGGATCACAATCCATTTGGGGCTTCCAAGGGATTCTTTGTTCAGGATCTTCATTGCTTGGCCTGTGTTGCTGCACCATTTTTTCAGGACTTGATGGTCTGGGAACAGCCTCTGGGGGTCCAGAAACTTTCCGTTGGAGTCGGTCAGCAGGACCGCCTGAGGGGCTGGTTCAGACTGGGTAACAGTAGTCTGGGTAGGACTCGCCTGGTGGCTGGTTGTTGGCTGGGTTTCTGGGATATGTTGTGTGGCAGGAGCGGGGTTTGGGGCTTTCGGTGTGTCCTCGTTTGGGGGGGTATCTGTCGGTTTTTGTGTTCCTGTGTGTGAGGACTGGGTAGCAGTAGTCTGGGTATGACTCGACTGAGGGCTGGTTGGAGCGGGGTTTGTGGCTTTCGGTGTGTCTTCGTGTGGGGTGGCATCCGGCGGGTTCTGTGTCCTTTTGTGTGTTGTTTTTGTGTCCTCAGGTTTTTGGACCTTAAGAGGTTTGTGTTGCCTGCTGAGCCTTTCTACGGTCTCCTTCGTTTTGTTTTGTTGAGTACGGAGTTCTTTGATCTCATTTCTTTGCTCCTCTATGGTCTTTCTCATCTTGTGGATGGTGGACTCGTATTCCGTTTTTAGCTGTTTGAATTCCTCCTTCAAATTCTTGGCCAGTGTTTCTCTGTATTCGTTGAAATCAAGTTCTAGTTTGGCCAGATTCTCTTTCATCATTTTGTTTTCGTTGAGAGGTGTGGGGGGGGTGGAGATGTACAGGGAGGTGTTTTCCTCTGCTGGTCTCTCTTCTTCTTCCTCCACTTGGCTCTCCTCATCCTCTGTTCGACTCTCTTTTGCTTCCTGTCCATTGGTCCTCTTTGTGTCTGCCTTAGTTTTCAACTGGGGGAATTCCTTTTCGAAGGTGTCCAGATTTTCCACATTCCCCTGTATCATGATCTTTCTATTTTTGTTGTAGTAGCTTATGGTTAGCAGGGGGTCATCTTTATCTAGGTTTCCATCTTTACATATTTTCAGTCTGCCTCCACTGCCAATACCTTCACTGGAGACGTATGTGTAGTGTTTTTGTAAAGTCTCCTTCCAGGAGGTGACGTATTCGGTGTAGAATATGAGGTTGTTCTTCAGCTTAGTCCCTTTGTGTGTGGTATAGTCCACGTAGAGGATTTCTGGGTTATTTTTTAGTGTTGTGTACTTGTATTTTTCCTTTGCTTTATTTTTTGTGCATTGCTCAGGATATATCATTTCCCTGCTCATTGTAGTCGTTTGTTTTTTGTCTCAGATAGATAACTTTTTTTTTTTCTCTTTTTTGTGTCGTGTTCCACCTTAGCCCACTTTTAGGTCCAAAATTGGGAGTTTTTCAGGGGTTCATCTTTGATATAGCTGCTCTTAAAGGTTTATCTTTCTCTTTTTCTCACAGGCTCTTGGTTCGGGTAGTTTATCGTTTCTCTCGGGTTTCTATTCCTTTTCCTCGCGGGTTTGTTGTTCTTTTTTCAGGTTTTTTTTTTTTTTTCGAGCTAAATTTAAATAAAATTAAACTTTTTCCGAACTAACTTTAACTAAAATGAAACTTAGGTAGAGTTAGGTAAAACTTATTTCTCCGGCTTTTTCTCTCCAGCTGGTGTTTCCTCTCCTCTCTCTCTCTCTCTCCAGGTGCAGTTACCTCTCTTTGCTCCTTTTCTCCTTTCAGCCGTTTCCCTTCGTTCAAATTTCGCGCGCTCAGCTCCCAACGCTCTCTTCGGGCTTCTGCCCTGGCCCCAGCCCCTCGGCTCGGCTGTGCTGTCCCGGCCCGGTGTTTGTCCGAGTTTCTCCGACCCCGGGGTTTCTCGGGTTTCAGGCCCCGGGCTTGCTTGCTCTCCAGGCCCGACCCGATCCGGCACCCCTACCTCTCCAGTCGCCAGCTTTCTCTGTCTCTCTCTCACCAGCTTTCTCTCTCTCGCCAGCTTTCTCTCTCTCTCTCTCTCCAGCTTTATCTCTCGCCAGCTTTCTCTGTCTCTCTCCCCAGCTTTCCCTGTCTCTCTCTCGCCAGCTTTCTCTGTCTCTCTCCAGCTTTCCCTGTCTGTCCAATTCCAATTCCAATTCCAATTAAAATGCTTTATTGGCATGAAAGTTTACAGAGAACCATATTGCCAAAGCTTACATAGCAAGTCTGTCTCTCTCTCCAGCTTTCTCTCTCTCTCGCCAGCTTTCTATGTCAAATTCAAATTCAAATTCAAATTCAAATGCTTTATTGGCATGAAAGTTTACAGAGAACCATATTGCCAAAGCTTACATAGCAAAAAGGTACAGTTTTCCAACATTCTGTCGGTGTCAATCGATTTGACATTTGTTGGGTACATACAATATTACTTTTAAACAATATTAATTTTAAACAGTCTTTGTACTTCATTTGGTACGTTCAGTATTAATTTTAAACAGTCTTAATTTTAAACAGTCCTCAGGTTGTGACATGTTGTTACATATTTGGCCCCAAGGTATGGTCTGTCTCCTTCTCCTAGGACTAATCTCAATTTTGACAGGTCATCCAATTCCTTGAAATCTGGTTTTGTTTGGCTTAGCTTGTTGAATAATATGTTTCTTGATGTGTTGAATTTTTCGCATTTTAGGAGGAAATGCATTTCTGTTTCAACCTCGCCGGCCAGACATTGATCGCATATTCTACTCTCTCTCGGCTGCCAGGATTTGTTGTATCTGCCTTTTTCAATTTCCAGTTGGTGGTCGCTTAGTCTGTACCTGGTGAGGGTCTGTCTCTGTTTTGTGTCTCTGATGGTCGTGAGGTAGTCTGCCAGTTTATATTCTCTTTTTGGGCCCGGTAACATTCTAATCTGCTTTGGCTTTCGGTTATTTTGTTTCAATGTTCCAGGTAGGTTTCTTTGCATTGTTTAATGATTTGGTTCACTCGGATTGATGTTTGGATGGCAGCTTTCTCTGTCTCTCTCTCGCCAGCTTTCTCTGCCTCTCTCTCGCCAGCTTTCTCTGTCTCGCTCTCGCCAGCTTTCTCTGTCTCTCACTCGCCAGCTTTCTCTGTCTCTCTCTCGCCAGCTTTCTCTATCTCTCTCTCACCAGCTTTCTGTGTCACTCTCGCCAGCTTTCTGTCTCTCTCTCGCCAGCTTTCTCTGTCTCTCTCTCACCAGCTTTCTCTTTCTCTCTCTCGCCAGCATTCTCTTTCTCTCTCTCGCCAGCGTTCTCTGTCTCTCTCTCGCCAGCTTTCTCTGTCTCTCTCTCACCAGCTTTCTCTCTCTCGCCAGATTTCTCTCTCTATCTCTCTCTCCAGCTTTATCTCTTGCCAGCTTTCTCTGTCTCTCTCCCCAGCTTTCTCTGTCTCTCTCTCGCCAGCTTACTCTGTCTCTCTCCAGCTTTCTCTGTCTCTCTCTCTCTCCAGCTTTCTCTCTCTCTCGCCAGCTTTCTCTGTCTCTCTCTCACCAGCTATCTCTGTCTCGCTCGAGCCAGCTTTCTCTGTCTCTCTCTCGCCAGCTTTCTCTGTCTCTCTCTCGCCAGCTTTCTCTGTCTCTCTCTCGCCAGCTTTCTCTGTCTCTCTCTCGCCAGTTTTCTCAGTCTCTCGCCAGCTTTCTCTGTCTCTCTCTCGCCAGCTTTCTCTGTCTCTCTCTCGCCAGCTTTCTCTGTCTCTCTCTCGCCAGCTTTCTCTGTCTCTCTCTCGCCAGCTTTCTCTTTCTCTCTCTCACCAGCTTTCTCTTTCTCTCTCTCGCCAGCTTTCGCTGTCTCTCTTTCGCCAGCTTTCTCTGTCTCTCTCTCGCCAGCTTTCTCTGTCTCTCTCTCACCAGCTTTCTCTGTCACTCTCTCGCCAGCTTTCTCTCTCTCGCCAGCTTTCTCTCTCTCTCTCTCTCCAGCTTTCTCTCTCGCCAGCTTTATCTGTCTCTCTTCCCAGCTTTCTCTGTCTCTCTCTCGCCAGCTTTCTCTGTCTCTCTCCAGCTTTCTCTGTCTCTCTCTCTCTCCAGCTTTCTCTCTCTCTCGCCAGCTTTCTCTGCCTCTCTCTCGCCAGCTTTCTCTGTCTCGCTCTCGCCAGCTTTCTCTGTCTCTCACTCGCCAGCTTTCTCTGTCTCTCTCTCGCCAGCTTTCTCTATCTCTCTCTCACCAGCTTTCTCTGTCTCTCTCTAGCCAGCTTTTTCTGTCTCTCTCTCGCCGGCTTTCTCTGTCTCTCTCTCGCCAGCATTCTCTGTCTCTCTCTCGCCAGCTTTCTCTGTCTCTCTCGCCAGCTTTCTCTGTCTCTCTCTCGCCAGCTTTATCTTTCTCTCTCTCGCCAGCTTTCTCTGTCTCTCTCTCGCCAGCTTTCTCTGTCTCTCTCTCGCCAGCTTTCTCTGTCTCTCTCTCACCAGCTTCCTCTGTCTCTCTCTCGCCAGCTTTCTCTGTCTCTCTCTCGCCAGCTTTCTCTGTCTCTCTCTCGCCAGCTTTCTCTGTCTCTCTCTCGCCAGCTTTCTCTGTCTCTCTCTCGCCAGCTTTCTCTGTCTCTCTCTCGCCAGCTTTCTCTGTCTCTCTCTCGCCAGCTTTCTCTGTCTCTCTCTCGCCAGCTTTCTCTCTCTCGCCAGCTTTCTCTCTCTCTCTCTCTCCAGCTTTCTCTCTCGCCAGCTTTCTCTGTCTCTCTCCCCAGCTTTCTCTGTCACTCTCTCGCCAGCTTTCAAATCCAATTCAAATTCAAATTCAAATGCTTTATTGGCATGAAAGTTTACAGAGAACCATATTGCCAAAGCTTACGTAGCAAAAAGGTACAGTTTTCCAACATTCTGTAGGTGTTAATCGATTTGACATTTGTTGGGTACATACAATATTACTTTTAAACAATATTAATTTTAAACAGTCTTTGTACTTCATTTGGTACGTTCGATATTAATTTTAAACAGTCTTAATTTTAAACAGTCCTCAGGTTGTGACATGTTGTTACATATTTGGCCGCATGGTATGGTCTGTCTCCTTCTCACAGGACTAATCTCAATTTTGACAGGTCATCCAATTCCTTGAAATCTGGGGTTGTTTGGCTTAGCTTGTTGAATAATATGTTTCTTAATGTGTTGAATTTTTCGCATTTTAGGAGGAAATGCATTTCTGTTTCAACCTCGCCGGCCAGACATTGATCGCATATTCTATTCTCTCGAGGCTGCCAGAATTTCTTTTATCTGCCTTTTTCAATTTCCAGTTGGTGGTCGCTTAGTCTGTACCTGGTGAGGGTCTGTCTCTGTTTGGTGTCTCTGATGGTCGTGAGGTTGTCTGCCAGTTTATATTCTCTTTTGAGGGCCCGGTAACATTCTAATCTGCTTTGGCTTTCGGTTATTTTGTTCCAATGTTCCTGGTAGGTTTCTTTGCATTGTTTAATGATTTGGTTCACTCGGATTGGTGTTTGGACGGCTGTGTTGGTCTGGGGCTGGTCAGGGTCCGGCTGAGTACTTATTTTCAGTAGCAGCTGACTCAGGGGACTCTTTTCTGGGTTTAGCTCTTGGGTCTGAAAGGCTTTGAAATGAAGGGTGTCTGGGGAGCTAGATTTGAGGTGATTTAGGAAGTTTAGTGCTCGTTTTTGGATGTTTGTTATCAGTAGGTATCTGCCTAGTTCGGCTCTGCATGCATTTGTTGGCGTTTTTCTTTGGGTGCGAAGGATGCTTCAGCAGAATTCTGCATGTAGGGCTTCTATTGTGTGTTTTTCCCATTTAGTGTAGCTTTGGTGATTTAGCGGGCCCCATACTTCACTACCGTATAGTGCAATGGGCAGGATTATGCTGTCAAACATTTTTAGCCAGATTTTGATTGGGATTTGGATGATGTAGAATTTTATTTTATTGCATATAGGGCTCTTCGGGCTTTTTCTTTTAGTGCATTCACTGCTGTGCTGAAGCTCCCTGATGCTGTAATAGTTCGACCAAGGTAGGTGTAGCTCATAGTGTGTCCTATAGTGGTATCACTGAGGGTAAACTGGTATTTGTTTTCCTGACATCTGGGCCTTTTTTGAAAAATCATGATGTTGGTTTTCTTTAAATTTACTGTTAGAGCCCGATTTTGGCAGTATTTGTCGAGTAGGTCTAGTTGTTGCTGTAATCCCTGTTCTGTGGGAGACAGCAGAACCAGGTCGTCTCTCTCTCCAACTTTCTCTGTCTCTCTCTCGCCAGCTTTCCAATTCCAATTCCAATTAAAATGCTTTATTGGCATGAAAGTTTACAGAGAACCATATTGCCAAAGCTTACATAGCAAAAAGGTACAGTTTTCCAACATTCTGTAGGTGTCAATCGATTTGACATTTGTTGGGTACATACAATATTACTTTTAAACAATATTAATTTTAAACAGTCTTTGTACTTCATTTGGTACGTTCAATATTAATTTTAAACAGTCTTAATTTTAAACAGTCCTCAGGTTGTGACATGTTGTTACATATTTGGCCCCAAGGTATGGTCTGTCTCCTTCTCCTAGGACTAATCTCAATTTTGACAGATCATCCAATTCCTTGAAATCTGGGGTTGTTTGGCTTAGCTTGTTGAATAATATGTTTCTTGATGTGTTGAATTTTTCGCATTTTAGGAGGAAATGCATTTCTGTTTCAACCTCGCCGGCCAGACATTGATCGCATATTCTACTCTCTCTAGGCTGCCAGGTTTCTTGTATCTGCCTTTTTCAATTTCCAGTTGGTGGTCGCTTAGTCTGTACCTGGTGAGGGTCTGTCTCTGTTTTGTGTCTCTGATGGTCGTGAGGTAGTCTGCCAGTTTATATTCTCTTTTTAGGGCCCGATAACATTCTAATCTGCTTTGGCTTTCGGTTATTTTGTTCCAATGTTCCAGGTAGGTTTCTTTGCATTGTTTAATGATTTGGTTCACTCGGATTGGTGTTTGGATGGCAGCTTTCTCTGTCTATCTCTCGCCAGCTTTCTCTGTCTCTCTCTCGCCAGCTTTCTCTTTCTCTCTCTCGCCAGCTTTCTGTGTCACTCTCGCTAGCTTTCTGTCTCTCTCTCGCCAGCTTTCTCTGTCTCTCTCTCGCCAGCTTTCTCTGTCTCTCTCTCGCCAGCTTTCTCTTTCTCTCTCTCGCCAGCTTTCTCTTTCTCTCTCTCGCCAGCGTTCTCTGTCTCTCTCTCGCCAGCTTTCTCTGTCTCTCTCTCGCCAGCTTTCACTGTCTCTCTCTCGCCAGCTTTCTCTGTCTCTCTCTCACCAGCTTTCTCTCTCTCGCCAGATTTCTCTCTCTCTCTCTCTCTGCAGCTTTATCTCTTGCCAGCTTTCTCTGTCTCTCTCCCCAGCTTTATCTGTCTCTCTCTCGTCAGCTTACTCTGTCTCTCTCCAGCTTTCTCTGTCTCTCTCTCTCTCCAGCTTTCTCTCTCTCTCGCCAGCTTTCTCTGTCTCTCTCTCACTAGCTATTTCTGTCTCGCTCTAGCCAGCTTTCTCTGTCTCTCTCTCGCCAGCTCTCTCTGTCTCTCTCTCACCAGCTTTCTCTGTCTCTCTCTCGCCAGCTTTCTCTGTCTCTCTCTCGCCAGCTTTCTCTGTCTCTCGCTAGCTTTCTCTGTCTCTCTCTCGCCAGCTTTCTCTGTCTCTCTCTCGCCAGCTTTCTCTGTCTCTCTCTCGCCAGCTTTCTCTGTCTCTCTCTCACCAGCTTTCTCTTTCTCTCTCTCGCCAGCTTTCTCTTTCTCTCTCTCGCCAGCTTTCTCTGACTCTCTTTCGCCAGCTTTCTCTGTCTCTCTCTCGCCAGCTTTCTCTGTCTCTCTCTCGCCAGCTTTCCAATTCCAATTCCAATTAAAATGCTTTATTGGCATGAAAGTTTACAGAGAACCATATTGCCAAAGCTTACATAGCAAAAAGGTACAGTTTTCCAACATTCTGTAGGTGTCAATCGATTTGACATTTGTTGGGTACATACAATATTACTTTTAAACAATATTAATTTTAAACAATCTTTGTACTTCATTTGGTACGTTCAATATTAATTTTAAACAGTCTTAATTTTAAACAGTCCTCAGGTTGTGACATGTTGTTACATATTTGGCCCCAAGGTATGGTCTGTCTCCTTCTCCTAGGACTAATCTCAATTTTGACAGATCATCCAATTCCTTGAAATCTGCTGTTGTTTGGCTTAGCTTGTTGAATAATATGTTTCTTGATGTGTTGACTTTTTCGCATTTTAGGAGGAAATGCATTTCTGTTTCAACCTCGCCAGCCAGACATTGATCGCATATTCTATTCTCTCTAGGCTGCCAGGTTTTCTTGCATCTGCCTTTTTCAATTTCCAGTTGGTGGTCGCTTAGTCTGTACCTGGTGAGGGTCTGTCTCTGTTTTGTGTCTCTGATGGTCGTGAGGTAGTCTGCCAGTTTATATTCTCTTTTTAGGGCCCGGTAACATTCTAATCTGCTTTGGCTTTCGGTTATTTTGTTCCAATGTTCCAGGTAGGTTTCTTTGCATTGTTTAATGATTTGGTTCACTCGGATTGGTGTTTGGACGGCTGTGTTGGTCTGGGGCTGGTCAGGGTCCGGCTGAGTACTTAGTTTCAGTAGCAGCTGACTCAGGGGACTCTTTTCTGGGTTTAGCTCTTGGGTCTGAAAGGTTTTGAAATGAAGGGTGTCTGGGGAGCTAGATTTGAGGTGATTTAGGAAGTTTAGTGCTCGTTTTTGGATGTTTATTATCAGTGGGTATCTGCCTAGTTCGGCTCTGCATGCATTTGTTGGCGTTTTTCTTTGGGTGCGAAGGATGCTTCGGCAGAATTCTGCATGTAGGGCTTCTATTGTGTGTTTTTCCCATTTAGTGTAGCTTTGGTGATTTAGCGGGCCCCATACTTCACTACCGTACAGTGCAATGGGCAGGATTATGCTGTCAAATATTTTGAGCCAGAGTTTGATTGGGATTTGGATGTTGTAGAATTTTCTTTTTATTGCATATAGGGCTCTTCGGGCTTTTTCTTTTAGTGCATTCACTGCTATGCTGAAGCTCCCTGATGCTGTAATAGTTAGACCAAGGTAGGTGTAGCTCATAGTGTGTCCTATAGTGGTATCACTGAGGGTAAACTGGTATTTGTTTTCCTGACATCTGGGCCTTTTTTGAAAAATCATGATGTTGGTTTTCTTTAGATTTACTGTTAGAGCCCAATTTTGGCAGTCTTTGTCGAGTAGGTCTAGTTGTTGCTGTAATCCCTGTTCTGTGAGAGACAGCAGAACCAGGTCGTCCGCATAGAACAGGGATTTCACTTCTCCATCCAGGAGACGGAGACCTGGTGACTCGCTTTGCTCCAGCATGTCTGCTAATTCATTTATGTATATGTTGAACAGGGTCGGGCTCAAATTGCAGCCCTGCCGGACGCCTCTTCTCTGGGTGAAGAAATCGGTGCGTTTGTCTCCAATTTTGACCCCGCATTTGTTTTTCAGATACATTGATTTAATAAGGTCATAGACTTTGCCCCCTATTCCACATTGAAGAAGTTTATAATAGAGCCCTTCGTGCCATATAGAGTCAAAGGCTTTCTTGAAGTCGATGAAACAGGCGAATATTTTCCCATTTTTTGTTTGGTGTATATGTTTTCCAATGAGGGTGTGAAGGGTATAGATATGGTCGGCGGTGCGGTGTTTTGGAAGAAAGCCTATTTGGTTTTTTCTGAGGATATTATGTTTGTTAAGAAAATCAAGTAATCTACTATTTAGAATACTGCAGAATAACTTCCCTAGACAACTGTTGACACAGATGCCGCGGTACTTATTTGGGTCTGATTTGTTTCCACTTTTATATATGGGGGAGATTAGTCCTTGGCACCAGATATCGGGAAAACAGCCTGAACGTAATATGATGTTGAATAATTTGAGTACCGCAACCTGCATCTCCATATTGCTGAACTTGAGCATTTCATTTTTGATGTTGTCTGGGCCACAGGCTTTCTTTAGTTGGAGAGATTTTGTTTTTGTGGCCAGTTCTTTCCATGTGATTGGGGAGTCTAGAGGGTTTTGGTTGTCTTTAATTGTTGCTTCTAATGTGTGGAGTTTTTCTGTGACCTGATGTTGACTTGGGTTTGTTTCGTTTATTGGGATGCCTTTGTAGAGGTTTTCAAAATGTGTTCTCCAGATGTCTCTGTCTCTCTCTCGCCAGCTTTCTCTCTCTCTCCAGCTTTCTCTGTCTCTCTCTCTCTCCAGCTTTCTCTCTCTCTCGCCAGCTTTCTCTGTCTCTCTCTCACCAGCTTTCTCTGTCTCGCTCTCGCCAGCTTTCTCTGTCTCTCTCTCGCCAGCTTTCTCTGTCTCTCTCTCGCCAGCTTTCTCTATCTCTCTCTCACCAGCTTTCTCTGTCTCTCTCTAGCCAGCTTTCTCTGTCTCTCTCTCGCCAGCTTTCTCTGTCTCTCTCTCGCCAGCTTTCTCTGTCTCTCTCTCGCCAGCTTTCTCTGTCTCTCTCTCGCCAGCTTTCTCTGTCTCTCTCGCCAGCTTTCTCGGTCTCTCTCTCGCCAGCTTTATCTTTCTCTCTCTCGCCAGCTTTCTCTGTCTCTCTCTCGCCAGCTTTCTCTGTCTCTCTCTCGCCAGCTTTCTCTGAATCTCTCTCGCCAGCTTTCTCTTTCTCTCTCTCGCCAGCTTTCTCTCTCTCGCCAGCTTTCTCTCTCTCTCTCTCTCCAGCTTTCTCTCTCGCCAGCTTTCTCTGTCTCTCTCCCCAGCTTTCTCTGTCTCTCTCTCGCCAGCTTTCTCTGTCTCTCTCCAGCTTTCCCTGTCTCTCTCTCTCTCCAGCTTTCTCTCTCTCTCGCCAGCTTTCTCTGTCTCTCTCTCACCAGCTTTCTCTGTCTCGCTCTCGCCAGCTTTCTCTGTCTCTCTCTCGCCAGCTTTCTCTGTCTCTCTCTCGCCAGCTTTCTCGATCCAATTCCAATTCCAATTCCAATTCAAATGCTTTATTGGCATGAAAGTTTGCAGAGATCCATATTGCCAAAGCTTACATAGCAAAAAGGTACAGTTTTCCAACATTCTGTAGGTGTCAATCGATTTGACATTTCTCTCTCTCTCGCCAGCTTTCTCTGTCTCTCTCTCACCAGCTTTCTCTGTCTCTCTCTCGCCAGCTTTCTCTGTCTCTCTCTCGCCAGCTTTCTCTTTGTCTCTCTCGCAAGCTTTCTCGTTCTCTCTCTCGCCAGCTTTCTCTGTCTCTCTCTCGCCAGCTTTCTCTGTCTCTCTCTCGCCAGCTTTCTCTGTCTCTCTCTCGCCAGCTTTCTCTGTCTCTCTCTCGCCAGCTTTCTCCAATTCCAATTCCAATTCCAATTAAAATGCTTTATTGGCATGAAAGTTTACAGAGAACCATATTGCCAAAGCTTACATAGCAAAAAGGTACAGTTTTCCAACATTCTGTAGGTGTCAATCGATTTGACATTTGTTGGGTACATACAATATTACTTTTAAACAATATTAATTTTAAACAGTCTTTGTACTTCATTTGGAACGTTCAATATTAATTTTAAACAGTCTTAATTTTAAACAGTCCTCAGGTTGTGACATGTTGTTACATATTTGGCCCCAAGGTATGATCTGTCTCCTTCTCCTAGGACTAATCTCAATTTTGACAGATCATCCAATTCCTTGAAATCTGGGGTTGTTTGGCTTAGCTTGTTGAATAATATGTTTCTTGATGTGTTGAATTTTTCGCATTTTAGGAGGAAATGCATTTCTGTTTCAACCTCGCCAGCCAGACATTGATCGCATATTCTATTCTCTCTAGGCTGCCAGGATTTCTTGTATCTGCCTTTTTCAATTTCCAGTTGGTGGTCGCTTAGTCTGTACCTGGTGAGGGTCTGTCTCTGTTTTGTGTCTCTGATGGTCGTGAGGTAGTCTGCCAGTTTATATTCTCTTTTTAGGGCCCGGTAACATTCTAATCTGCTTTGGCTTTCGGTTATTTTGTTCCAATGTTCCAGGTAGGTTTCTTTGCATTTTTTAATGATTTGGTTCACTCGGATTGGTGTTTGGACGGCTGTGTTGGTCTGGGGCTGGTCAGGGTCCGGCTGAGTACTTAGTTTCCGTAGCAGCTGACTCAGGGGACTCTTTTCTGGGTTTAGCTCTTGGGTCTGAAAGGCTTTGAAATGAAGGGTGTCTGGGGAGCTAGATTTGAGGTGATTTAGGAAGTTTAGTGCTCGTTTTTGGATGTTTATTATCAGTGGGTATCTGCCTAGTTCGGCTCTGCATGCATTTGTTGGCGTTTTTCTTTGGGTGCGAAGGATGCTTCGGCAGAATTCTGCATGTAGGGCTTCTATTGTATGTTTTTCCCATTTAGTGTAGCTTTGGTGATTTAGCGGGCCCCATACTTCACTACCGTACAGTGCAATGGGCAGGATTATGCTGTCAAATATTTTGAGCCAGATTTTGATTGGGATTTGGATGTTGTAGAATTTTCTTTTTATTGCATATAGGGCTCTTCGGGCTTTTTCTTTTAGTGCATTCACTGCTATGCTGAAGCTCCCTGATGCTGTAATAGTTAGACCAAGGTAGGTGTAGCTCATAGTGTGTCCTATAGTGATATCACTGAGGGTAAACTGGTATTTGTTTTCCTGACATCTGGGCCTTTTTTGAAAAATCATGATGTTGGTTTTCTTTAGATTTACTGTTAGAGCCCAATTTTGGCAGTATTTGTCGAGTAGGTCTAGTTGTTGCTGTAATCCCTGTTCTGTGGGAGACAGCAGAACCAGGTCGTCCGCATAGAACAGGGATTTCACTTCTCCATCCAGGAGACGGAGATCTGGTGACTCGCTTTGCTCCAGCATGTCTGCTAATTCATTTATGTATATGTTGAACAGGGTCGGGCTCAAATTGCAGCCCTGCCGGACGCCTCTTCTCTGGGTGAAGAAATCGGTGCGTTTCTGTCTCTCTCTCGCCAGCTTTCTCTGTCTCTCTCTCGCCAGCTTTCTCTGTCTCTCTCTCGCCAGCTTTCTCTCTCTCTCTCGCTCCAGCTTTTTCTCTCGCCAGCTTTCTCTGTCTCTCTCCCCAGCTTTCTCTGTTTCTCCCTCGCCAGCTTTCTCTGTCTCTCTCCAGCTTTCTCTGTCTCTCTCTCTCTCCAGCTTTCTCTCTCTCTCGCCAGCTTTCTCTGTCTCTCTCTCGCCAGCTTTCTCTGTCTCGCTCTCGCCAGCTTTCTCTGTCAATTCAATTCAATTCAATTCAATTCAAATGCTTTATTGGCATGAAAGTTTACAGAGAACCATATTGCCAAAGCTCTCTCTCGCCAGCTTTCTCTGTCTCTCTCTCGCCAGCTTTCTCTGTTTCTCTCTCGCCAGCTTTCTCTGTCTCCCTCTCGCCAGCTTTCTCTGTCTCTCTCTCGCCAGCTTTAACTGTCTCTCTCTCGCAAGCTTTCTCTGTCTCTCTCTCGCCAGCTTTCTCTGTCTCTCTCTCGCCAGCTTTCTCTGTCTCTCTCTCGCCAACTTTCTCTGTCTCTCTCTCGCCAGCTTTCTCTGTCTCTCTCTCGCCAGCTTTCTCTGTCTCTCTCTCTCCAGCTTTCTCTGTCTCTCTCTCGCCAGCTTTCTCTGTCTCTCTCGCCAGCTTTCTCTGTCTCTCTCGCCAGCTTTCTCTGTCTCTCTCTCGCCAGCTTTCTCTGTCTCTCTCTCGCCAGCTTTCTCTGTCTCTCTCTCGCCAGCTTTCTCTGTCTCTCTCTCACCAGCTTTCTCTTTCTCTCGCTCGCCAGCTTTCTCTGTCTCTCTCTCGCCAGCTTTCTCTGTCTCTCTCTCGCCAGCTTTCTCTGTCTCTCTCTCGCCAGCTTTCTCTCTCTCTCTCTCTCCAGCTTTCTCTCTCGCCAGCTTTCTCTGTCTCTCTCCCCAGCTTTCTCTGTCTCTCTCTCGCCAGCTTTCTCTGTCTCTCTCCAGCTTTCTCTGTCTCTCTCTCTCTCCAGCTTTCTCTCTCTCTCGCCAGCTTTCTCTGTCTCTCTCTCGCCAGCTTTCTCTGTCTCGCTCTCGCCAGCTTTCTCTGTCTCTCTCTCGCCAGCTTTCTCTGTCTCTCTCTCGCCAGCTTTCCAATCCAATTAATTACCAATTAAAATGCTTTATTGGCATGAAAGTTTACAGAGAACCATATTGCCAAAGCTTACATAGCAAAAAGGTACAGTTTTCCAACATTCTGTAGGTGTCAATCGATTTGACATTTGTTGGGTACATACAATATTACTTTTAAACAATATTAATTTTAAACAGTCTTTGTACTTCATTTGGTACGTTCAATATTAATTTTAAACAGTCTTAATTTTAAACAGTCCTCAGGTTGTGACATGTTGTTACATATTTGGCCCCAAGGTATGATCTGTCTCCTTCTCCTAGGACTAATCTCAATTTTGACAGATCATCCAATTCCTTGAAATCTGGGGTTGTTTGGCTTAGCTTGTTGAATAATATGTTTCTTGATGTGTTGAATTTTTCGCATTTTAGGAGGAAATGCATTTCTGTTTCAACCTCGCCAGCCAGACATTGATCGCATATTCTATTCTCTCTAGGCTGCCAGGATTTCTTGTATCTGCCTTTTTCAATTTCCAGTTGGTGGTCGCTTAGTCTGTACCTGGTGAGGGTCTGTCTCTGTTTTGTGTCTCTGATGGTCGTGAGGTAGTCTGCCAGTTTATATTCTCTTTTTAAGGCCCGGTAACATTCTAATCTGCTTTGGCTTTCGGTTATTTTGTTCCAATGTTCCAGGTAGGTTTCTTTGCATTTTTTAATGATTTGGTTCACTCGGATTGGTGTTTGGACGGCTGTGTTGGTCTGGGGCTGGTCAGGGTCCGGCTGAGTACTTAGTTTCCGTAGCAGCTGACTCAGGGGACTCTTTTCTGGGTTTAGCTCTTGGGTCTGAAAGGCTTTGAAATGAAGGGTGTCTGGGGAGCTAGATTTGAGGTGATTTAGGAAGTTTAGTGCTCGTTTTTGGATGTTTATTATCAGTGGGTATCTGCCTAGTTCGGCTCTGCATGCATTTGTTGGCGTTTTTCTTTGGGTGCGAAGGATGCTTCGGCAGAATTCTGCATGTAGGGCTTCTATTGTATGTTTTTCCCATTTAGTGTAGCTTTGCTGATTTAGCGGGCCCCATACTTCACTACCGTACAGTGCAATGGGCAGGATTATGCTGTCAAATATTTTGAGCCAGATTTTGATTGGGATTTGGATGTTGTAGAATTTTCTTTTTATTGCATATAGGGCTCTTCGGGCTTTTTCTTTTAGTGCATTCACTGCTATGCTGAAGCTCCCTGATGCTGTAATAGTTAGACCAAGGTAGGTGTAGCTCATAGTGTGTCCTATAGTGATATCACTGAGGGTAAACTGGTATTTGTTTTCCTGACATCTGGGCCTTTTTTGAAAAATCATGATGTTGGTTTTCTTTAGATTTACTGTTAGAGCCCAATTTTGGCAGTATTTGTCGAGTAGGTCTAGTTGTTGCTGTAATCCCTGTTCTGTGGGAGACAGCAGAACCAGGTCGTCCGCATAGAACAGGGATTTCACTTCTCCATCCAGGAGACGGAGACCTGGTGACTCGCTTTGCTCCAGCATGTCTGCTAATTCATTTATGTATATGTTGAACAGGGTCGGGCTCAAATTGCAGCCCTGCCGGACGCCTCTTCTCTGGGTGAAGAAATCGGTGCATTTGTCTCCAATTTTGACCCCGCATTTGTTTTTCAGATACATTGATTTAATAAGGTCATAGACTTTGCCCCCTATTCCACATTGAAGAAGTTTATAATAGAGCCCTTCGTGCCATATAGAGTCAAAGGCTTTCTTGAAGTCGATGAAACAGGCGAATATTTTCCCATTTTTTGTTTGGTGTATATGTTTTGCAATGAGGGTGTGAAGGGTATAGATATGGTCGGCGGTGCGGTGTTTTGGAAGAAAGCCTATTTGGTTTTTTCTGAGGATATTATATTTGTTAAGAAAATCAAGTAATCTACTACTTAGAATACTGCAGAATAACTTCCCTAGACAACTGTTGACACAGATGCCGCGGTAGTTATTTGGGTCTGATTTGTTTCCGCTTTTATATATGGGGGAGATTAGTCCTTGGCACCAGATATCGGGAAAACAGCCTGAACGTAATATGATGTTGAATAATTTGAGTACCGCACACTGCATCTCCATATTGCTGAACTTGAGCATTTCATTTTTGATGTTGTCTGGGCCACAGGCTTTCTTTAGGTGGAGAGATTTTGTTTTTGTGGCCAGTTCTTTCCATGTGATTGGGGAGTCTAGAGGGTTTTGGTTGTCTTTGATTGTTGCCTCTAATGTGTGGAGTTTTTCTGTGACCTGATGTTGACTTGGGTTTGTTTCGTTTATTGGGATGTCTTTGTCGAGGTTTTCAAAATGTGTTCTCCAGATGTCGCCATCTTGGATTGGTAATGCTTGCAATTGTGTTGTACTCAGGTTATTCCACATTTCCCAGAATTGTTTTGGATTGGTGGAGTTTTCAATTTCTTCGAGTATTTTGTGGGTGTAGTTTTGTGTTTTGTTCCTAATGGTGTGTTTATATCTTTTGAGGGTTTCATTGTATCTAGTACGTAGGTCCGGATTGTTTGGTTGGCGATGCTTTTGGTTTGATATTTTTCTCAGGTCTTTTCTGGCATTTTTGCATTCGTGGTCAAACCATTTCTTATTTTTATTTTGTCTTTTGTGACTCTTCCTCTTCTGTTTCACGAGGTCGGCTTTTACAGCTGCCTCATGGAAGATCATATTTATATCCTCTATGGCCATGTTTACACCATCTCTGGTGATCTCATATAGATATTCTTTAAATTTTGAAATTTTACTTGTGAGATCAGGTGAATTTAGTGCTGTGATGAATTTATCTCCACTGTCTGGGGCCCATCTGTATGTCTGGTTTATTTTATGTAGCTTACTGGGTTCCTTTTTTGTGTCTGTAGTTTGGGCAGAAAGTTTAAGGTACACATTTATTTGGTTATGGTCTGAGAGGGGGGATTGCTGCCTGACAGTGAATGCGTTGATATCGCAGGGGTCCAGGTCAGTGATTGTATAATCCACCACACTAGACCCAAGAGTTGAGGAATATGTGATTCTCCCTAAGGAGTCCCCTCTGAACCTACCGTTAACTATGTACAGGCCTAAGGCTCGGCAGAGTTGCACTACCTCCCTACCACTTTTATTTATTTCACAATCGAGGTTGTTTCGGTTTGCGATGGCTGGTGTGACATATAGAGGGGTCTGGCCAAACACATGGTTGTTGCCCTGTGGGTCTATGAAGTCAGGTTCACATCCTGTCCTTGCATTTATGTCCCCAAATAGTAGCACCCTTCCTTGGGCCTGGAAATGGCTGATTTCCATGTGGAGAGTGTCAAATATCTCCTCTTCAAAATATGGCGATTCTATTGGAGGTATGTAGATCGCACATAAGTAAACATCGTTTTTTGCTATTCCTATATTTTTATCTAATTTTAGCCATACGTGTGATTTTCCCTGTTTTATCGGTGAGATGTGTTTGTTCAGTTCTCCTTTATACCACACCAGGATTCCCCCGGAGGTTCTGCCCTTGCGTGTCTTAGTGTTCTTTACTGAAGGCACAATATTTTCATGGTACATTGGAGGACAGTGGGTCGGCATGTCCTTTTGGCACCATGTTTCTGTTAACACAATTATATCAATGTCTTTTATAGCTTTTAGGAATTCAGGGTCTGTACTCTTCATCCCAAAAGTTGAGGAGCGGAGGCCCTGGATATTCCAGCAGCTTATGTGGAAAGAACGCATTTATATAGTTCAATAAAACGAAATAAAATGGACCTATTTTGTGGGATGAGTGTGGAAACACTATTTTCTATAATGCTAAATGATGATTTAGTATAAATTTCATGAGGCATGCACATATATCTATCTAATAATAGTAATAATACTGATAAGATAACAATAATGATAATGATAAATAACAATATTAATAATTTCTCCGGCTTTCTATCAGGCTGTTCAGCATCGTCATGATCTTTCTCAGTTCTTGGTCTACAGTCTGTGGTCTAGAGGGGGGTCTTGGGTCAGGTATAAAAGCACGGTTCTGTTGTTGGTTTTGTAAATGGGGGTGGGGGACATTGGTGGTCCTGTTTGGGTTACGGTTCCCAATGGTAGAGGGGGTGGGAGGGCTGCGTCTTTTGGCAGTGTTTATGAGGTTTCTTTGCGAAGACCCACATCCGCTGTTTGAGTAGATGTATTTCGTCATAGAGGTCCCTTGTGTTGATGTTTGGATGATGGGCCAGGTAGACGTTGGGGAAGACAGAACATCTCGTGTCGATCTCCCTGTTGGTGTTGTGGATTATATAGGCTGGGGTGTCCTTTCTGGGCAGTAGTGTGGAGATCACGATCCGCGCCTCGGGGAATTCCTTGCTGGCCTTTTCCGCCATCCTGCTCACCGCCCTAGCAGTGCCTTCCTGTCGGGTGCGTTGGTCGTTTGTGCCTGTGTGGATCACAAGCCATTTGGGGCTTCCAAGGGATTCTTTGTTCAGGATCTTCATTGCATGGTCTGTCTTGCTGCACCATTTTTTCAGGACTTGATGACCTGAGAACAGCCTCTGGGGGTCCAGAAACTTTCCGTTGGAGTCGGTCAGCAGGACCGCCTGAGGGGCTGGTTTTTCAGACTGGGTAGCAGTAGTCTGGGCAGGACTCGACTGATGGCTGGTTGTTGGCTGGGTTTCTGGGATATGTTGTGTGGCAGGAGCAGGGTTTGAGGCTTTCGGTGTGTCCTCGTGTGGGGGCGCATCTGACGGGTTCTGTGTCCCTGTGTGTGAGGACTGGGTAGCGGTAGTCTGGGCAGGACTCGACTGAGGGCTGGTTGTTGGCTGGGTTTCTGGGATAAGCTGTGTGGCAGGAGCGGGGTTTCTGGCTTTCGGTGTGTCCTCGTGTGGGGTGGCATCCGACGGGTTCTGTGTCCTTGTGTGTGTTGTTTTTTGGACCTTAAGAGGTTTGTGTTGCCTGCTGAGCCTTTCTACGGCCTCCATCGTTTTGTTTAGCTGGGTATGGAGTTCTTTGATCTTATTTCTTTGTTCCTCTACGGTCTCTCTCGCCAGCTTTCTCTGTCTCTCTCTCCAGCTTTCTCTGTCTCTCTCGCCAGCTTTCTCTGTCTCTCTCTCCAGCTTTCTCTGTCTCTCTCTCCAGCTTTCTCTCTCTCTCGCCAGCTTTCTCTGTCTCTCTCCAGCTTTCTCTATCTCTCTCTCCAGCATTCTGTCTCTCTCTCCAGCTTTCTCTGTCTCTCTCCAGCTTTCTGTCTCTCTCTCTCCAGCTTTCCCTCTCTCTCTCCAGCTTTCTCTGTCTCTCTCGCCAGCTTTCTCTGTCTCTCTCTCCAGCTTTCTCTGTCTCTCTCGCCAGCTTTCTGTCTGTCTCCAGCTTTCTCTGTCTCTCTCTCTCCAGCTTTCTGTCTCTCTCCAGCTTTCTCTGTCTCTCTCCAGCTTTCTCTGTCTCTCTCCAGCTTTCTCTCTCTCTCTCCAGCTTTATCTGTCTCTCTCTCCAGCTTTCTCTGTCTCTCTTCAGCTTTCTCCAATTCCAATTCCAATTCCAATTAAAATGCTTTATTGGCATGAAAGTTTACAGAGAACCATATTGCCAAAGCTTACATAGCAAAAAGGTACAGTTTTCCAACATTCTGTAGGTGTCAATCGATTTGACATTTGTTGGGTACATACAATATTACTTTTAAACAATATTAATTTTAAACAGTCTTTGTACTTCATTTGGTACGTTCAATATTAATTTTAAACAGTCTTAATTTTAAACAGTCCTCAGGTTGTGACATGTTGTTACATATTTGGCCCCAAGGTATGGTCTGTCTCCTTCTCCTAGGACTAATCTCAATTTTGACAGATCATCCAATTCCTTGAAATCTGGGGTTGTTTGGCTTAGCTTGTTGAATAATATGTTTCTTGATGTGTTGAATTTTTCGCATTTTAGGAGGAAATGCATTTCTGTTTCAACCTCGCCAGCCAGACATTGATCGCATATTCTATTCTCTCTAGGCTGCCAGGATTTCTTGTATCTGCCTTTTTCAATTTCCAGTTGGTGGTCGCTTAGTCTGTACCTGGTGAGGGTCTGTCTCTGTTTTGTGTCTCTGATGGTCGTGAGGTAGTCTGCCAGTTTATATTCTCTTTTTAGGGCCCGGTAACATTCTAATCTGCTTTGGCTTTCGGTTATTTTGTTCCAATGTTCCAGGTAGGTTTCTTTGCATTTTTTAATGATTTGGTTCACTCGGATTGGTGTTTGGGCGGCTGTGTTAGTCTGGGGCTGGTCAGGGTCCGGCTGAGTACTTAGTTTCCGTAGCAGCTGACTCAGGGGACTCTTTTCTGGGTTTAGCTCTTGGGTCTGAAAGGCTTTGAAATGAAGGGTGTCTGGGGAGCTAGATTTGAGGTGATTTAGGAAGTTTAGTGCTCGTTTTTGGATGTTTATTATCAGTGGGTATCTGCCTAGTTCGGCTCTGCATGCATTTGTTGGCGTTTTCCTTTGGGTGCGAAGGATGCTTCGGCAGAATTCTGCATGTAGGGCTTCTATTGTATGTTTTTCCCATTTAGTGTAGCTTTGGTGATTTAGCGGGCCCCATACTTCACTACTGTACAGTGCAATGGGCAGGATTATGCTGTCAAATATTTTGAGCCAGATTTTGATTGGGATTTGGATGTTGTAGAATTTTCTTTTTATTGCATATAGGGCTCTTCGGGCTTTTTCTTTTAGTGCATTCACTGCTATGCTGAAGCTCCCTGATGCTGTAATAGTTAGACCAAGGTAGGTGTAGCTCATAGTGTGTCCTATAGTGATATCACTGAGGGTAAACTGGTATTTGTTTTCCTGACATCTGGGCCTTTTTTGAAAAATCATGATGTTGGTTTTCTTTAGATTTACTGTTAGAGCCCAATTTTGGCAGTATTTGTCGAGTAGGTCTAGTTGTTGCTGTAATCCCTGTTCTGTGGGAGACAGCAGAACCAGGTCGTCCGCATAGAACAGGGATTTCACTTCTCCATCTAGGAGACGGAGACCTGGTGACTCGCTTTGCTCCAGCATGTCTGCTAATTCATTTATGTATATGTTGAACAGGGTCGGGCTCAAATTGCAGCCCTGCCGGACGCCTCTTCTCTGGGTGAAGAAATCGGTGCGTTTGTCTCCAATTTTGACCCCGCATTTGTTTTTCAGATACATTGATTTAATAAGGTCATAGACTTTGCCCCCTATTCCACATTGAAGAAGTTTATAATAGAGCCCTTCGTGCCATATAGAGTCAAAGGCTTTCTTGAAGTCGATGAAACAGGCGAATATTTTCCCATTTTTTGTTTGGTGTATATGTTTTTCAATGAGGGTGTGAAGGGTATAGATATGGTCGGCGGTGCGGTGTTTTGGAAGAAAGCCTATTTGGTTTTTTCTGAGGATATTATGTTTGTTAAGAAAATCAAGTAATCTACTATTTAGAATACTGCAGAATAACTTCCCTAGACAACTGTTGACACAGATGCCGCGGTAGTTATTTGGGTCTGATTTGTTTCCGCTTTTATATATGGGGGAGATTAGTCCTTGGCACCAGATATCGGGAAAACAGCCTGAACGTAATATGATGTTGAATAATTTGAGTACCGCACCCTGCATCTCCATATTGCTGAACTTGAGCATTTCATTTTTGATGTTGTCTGGGCCACAGGCTTTCTTTAGGTGGAGAGATTTTGTTTTTGTGGCCATTTCTTTCCATGTGATTGGGGAGTCTAGAGGGTTTTGGTTTCTTTGATTGTTGCTTCTAATGTGTGGAGTTTTTCTGTGACCTGATGTTGACTTGGGTTTGTTTCGTTTATTGGGATGTCTTTGTAGAGGTTTTCAAAATGTGTTCTCCAGATGTCGCCATCTTGGATTGGTAATGCTTGCAATTGTGTTGTACTCAGGTTATTCCACATTTCCCAGAATTGTTTTGGGTTGGTGGAGTTTTCAATTTCTTCTAGTATTTTGTGGGTATAGTTTTGTGTTTTGTTCCTAATGGTGTGTTTATATCTTTTGAGGGTTTCATTGTATCTAGTACGTAGGTCCGGATTGTTTGGTTGGCGATGCTTTTGGTTTGATATTTTTCTCAGGTCTTTTCTGGCATTTTTGCATTCGTGGTCAAACCATTTCTTATTTTTATTTTGTCTTTTGTGACTCTTCCTCTTCTGTTTCACGAGGTCGGCTTTTACAGCTGCCTCATGAAAGATCATATTTATATCCTCTATGGCCATGTTTACCCCATCTCTGGTGATCTCATATAGATTTTCTTTAAATTTTGAAATTTTACTTGTGAGATCAGGTGAATTTAGTGCTGTGATGAATTTATCTCCACTGTCTGGGGCCCATCTGTATGTCTGGTTTATTTTATGTAGCTTACTGGGTTCCTTTTTTGTGTCTGTAGTTTGGGCAGAAAGTTTAAGGTACACATTTATTTGGTTATGGTCTGAGAGGGGGGATTGCTGCCTGACAGTGAATGCGTTGATATCGCAGGGGTCCAGGTCAGTGATTGTATAATCCACCACACTAGACCCAAGAGTTGAGGAATATGTGAGTCTCCCTAAGGAGTCCCCTCTGAACCTACCGTTAACTGTGTACAGGCCTAAGGCTCGGCAGAGTTGCACTACCTCCCTACCGCTTTTATTTATTTCACAATCGAGGTTGTTTCGGTTTGCGATGGCTGGTGTGACATATAGAGGGGTCTGGCCAAACACATGGTTGTTGCCCTGTGGGTCTATGAAGTCAGGTTCACATCCTGTCCTTGCATTTAGGTCCCCACATAGTAGCACCTTTCCTTGGGCCTGGAAATGGCTGATTTCCATGTGGAGAGTGTCAAATATCTCCTCTTCAAAATATGGCGATTCTATTGGAGGTATGTAGATCGCACATAAGTAAACATCGTTTTTTTCTATTCCTATATTTTTATCTAATTTTAGCCATACGTGTGATTTTCCCTGTTTTATCGGTGAGATGTGTTTGTTCAGTTCTCCTTTATACCACACCAGGATTCCCCCGGAGGTTCTGCCCTTGCGTGTCTTAATGTTCTTTACTGAAGGCACAATAATTTCATGGTACATTGGGGGACAGTGGGTCGGCATGTCCTTTTGGCACCATGTTTCTGTTAACACAATTATATCAATGTCTTTTATAGCTTTTAGGAATTCAGGGTCTGTACTCTTCATCCCAAAAGTTGAGGAGCGGAGGCCCTGGATATTCCAGCAGCTTATGTGGAAAGAACGCATTTATATAGTTCAATAAAACGAAATAAAATGGACCTATTTTGTGGGATGAGTGTGGAAACACTATTTTCTATAATGCTAAATGATGATTTAGTATAAATTTCATGAGGCATGCACATATATCTATCTAATAGTAGTAATAATACTGATAAGATAACAATAATGATAATGATAAATAACAATATTAATAATTTCTCCGGCTTTCTATCAGGCTGTTCAGCATCGTCATGATCTTTCTCAGTTCTTGGTCTACAGTCTGTGGTCTAGAGGGGGGTCTTCGGTTCTGTTGTTGGTTTTGTAAAGGGGCGTGGGGGACATTGGTGGTCCTGTTTGGGTTACGGCTCCCAATGGTAGAGGGGGTGGGAGGGCTGCGTCTTTTGGCAGTGTTTATGAGGTTTTTTGCAAAGACCCACATCCGCTGTTTGAGTAGATGTATTTCGTCATAGAGGTCCCTTGTGTTGATGTTTGGATGATGGGCCAGGTAGACGTTGGGGAAGACAGAACATCTCGTGTCGATCTCCCTGTTGGTGTTGTGGATTATATAGGCTGGGGTGTCCTTTCTGGGCAGTAGTGTGGAGATCACGATCCGCGCCTCGGGGAATTCCTTGCTGGCCTTTTCCGCCATCCTGCTCACCGCCCTAGCAGTGCCTTCCCGTAGGGTGCGTAGGTCGTTTGTGCCTGTGTGGATCACAAGCCATTTGGGGCTTCCAAGGGATTCTTTGTTCAGGATCTTCATTGCATGTTCTGTGTTGCTGCACCATTTTTTCAGGACTTGATGACCTGGGAACAGCCTCTGGGGGTCCAGAAACTTTCCGTTGGAGTCGGTCAGCAGGACTGCCTGAGGGGCTGGTTTTTCAGACTGGGTAGCAGTAGTCTGGGCAGGACTCGACTGATGGCTGGTTGTTGGCTGGGTTTCTGGGATATGTTGTGTGGCAGGAGCGGGGTTTGAGGCTTTCGGTGTGTCCTCGTGTGGGGGGGCATCTGACGGGTTCTGCGTCCCTGTGTGTGAGGACTGGGTAGCGGTAGTCTGGGCAGGACTCGACTGAGGGCTGGTTGTTGGCTGGGTTTCTGTGGTGAGCTGTGTGGCAGGAGCGGGGTTTGTGGCTTTCGGTGTGTCCTCGTGTGGGGTGGCATCCGACGGGTTCTGTGTCCTTGTGTGTGTTGTTTTTTGGACCTTAAGAGGTTTGTGTTGCCTGCTGAGCCTTTCTACGGCCTCCGTCATTTTGTTTAGTTGGGTATGGAGTTCTTGGATCTTATTTATTTGTTCCTCTACGGTCTTTCTCAGATTGTGGATGGTGGACTCGTTTTCCATTTTCAGCTGTTTGAGTTCCTCCATCCAGTTCTTGGTCTGTGTTTCTCTGTATTCGTTGAATTCGAGTTCTAGTTTGGACAGACTCTCTTTCAGCAGTTTGTTTGCGTTGAGAGGTGTGGGGGGGGTGGAGATGGTCAGGGAGGTGTGTGTCTCTGCTGGACTCTCTTCTTCTTCCTCCGCTTGGCTCTCATCATCCTCTGTTCGATTCTCTTTTGCCTCCTGTCCATTGGTCCTATTTGTGTCTGCCTTAGTTTTCAGCTGGGGGAATTCCTTTTCGAAGGAGTCCAGACTTTCTACATTCCCCTGTATCATGATCTTTCCTTTTTTGTTGTAGTAGCTTATGGTTAGCAGGGGGTCATCTTTATCTAGATTTCCATCTTTACATATTTTCAGTCTGCCTCCACTGCCAATACCTTCGCTGGAGACGTATGCGTAGTATTTTTGTAAAGTCTCCTTCCATGAGGGAATGGAGTCGGTGTAGAATATGAGGTTGTTCTTCGTCTTAATCCCTTTGTGTGTGGTATAGTCAACGTAGAGGACCTCTGGGTTACTTTTTAGTGTTATGTCCTTGTGTTTTTCCTTTGCTTTATTTTTTGTGCATTGCTCAGGATATTTCATTTCCCTGCTCATTGTAGTCGTTTGTTTTGTCTCAGGTAGATAACTTTTTTTTCTCTTTTTTGTGTCGTGTTCCACCTTATCCCACTTTTAGGTCCAAAATTGAGAGTTTTTCAGGGGTTCATCTTTGATATAGCTGCTCTTAAAAGTTTCTCTCTCTCTCTCTCACAGGTTCCTGGTTCGGGTTGTTTATCGTTTCTCTCTGGTTTCTATTCCTTTTTTTTTTTTTTTTTTTTTTTTTTTTTCTTTTTTTCTTTTTTTTTCTTCGGGTTTGTTGTTCTTTTTCTAGGTTAACTAAATTTAGGTAGATCTAGGTATAGCTTTTTTCCTCCGGACCCGGAGTTTTCCTCTCTCTCCTCGCGTCGGTCTCAGGCTGTTTCTGCTCTGGTCCCAGCCCCTCGGCTCGGCTGTGCAGTCCCGTCCCGGCCCGGTGTTTGTCCGAGTTTCTCCGACCCCGGAGTTTCTCGGGTTTCGGGCCCCGGGCTTGCTCTCTCTCCGGGCTTCTGCCCTGGTCCCAGCCCCTCGGCTCGGCTGTGCAGTCCCCGCCCGGCCCGGTGTTTGTCCGAGTTTCTCCGATCCCGGAGTTTCTCGGTTTTCAGGCCCCGGGCTTGCTCGCTCTCCGGGCCTCTGCCCTGGTCCCAGCCCCTCGGCTCGGCTGTGCAGTCCCGGCCCGGCCGAGTCTCTCCGACCCCGGAGTTTCTCGGATTTCAGGCCCCGGGCTTGCTCGCTCTCCAGGCCCGACCCGATCCGGCACCCCTACCTCTCCACTCGCCTCTTTGACTGGCTCGGGCCGTTCCTCCCGGTCTGGGTCGACTCCTGTTGCTGCTCGCTCTCCTTCTCTCCGGTGCCTCGCTCGGCCCGGTTCCTCGGGCCTTTCTCCGGCTTCAGGCTCCGTGCTCCGGTTGCTGCTCGGGCTCTGCTCTCTCTCTCTCCCTGTTTTGGAGTTCTCTCTCTCTGTTCCCGGTTTCTCTCTCTCTGTTCCCGGGTTTTCCTGCGCTGTTCTGGCTCCGATCCCCCGGCCGCTGTTTTGCTTTGAACGGTCGGTTGCGCGGCGCCTCTCTTTCTCTCTCGCCAGCTTTCTCTGTCTCTCTCTCCAGCTTTCTTTTTCTCTCTCTCTCCAGCTTTCTCTGTCTCTCTCTCCAGCTTTCTCTGTCTCTCTCTCCTGTTTCTCTGTCTCTCTCTCCAGCTTTCTGTCTCACTCTGCAGCTTTCTCTGTCTCTCTCTCCAGCTTTCTCTCTCTCTCTCCAGCTTTGTCTGTCTCTCTCCAGCTTTCTCTATCTCTCTCTCCAGCTTTCTGTCTCTCTCTCCAGCTTTCTCTGTCTCTCTCCAGCTTTCTGTCTCTCTCTCTCCAGCTTTCCCTCTCTCTCTACAGCTTTCTCTGTCTCTCTCGCCAGCTTTCTCTGTCTCTCTCCAGCTTTCTCTCTCTCTCTCCAGCTTTCTCTGCCTCTCTCTCCAGCTTTCTCTGTCTCTCTCCAGCTTTCTCTGTCTCTCTCGCCAGCTTTCTCTGTCTCTCTCTCCAGCTTTCTCTTTCTCTCTCTCTCCAGCTTCCTCTCTCTCTCTCTCCAGCTTTTTCTGTCTCTCTCTCCAGCTTTCTCTGTCTCTCTCGCCAGCTTTCACTGTCTCTCTCTCCAGCTTTCTCTTTCTCTCTCTCTCCAGCTTTCTCTGTCTCTCTCTCCAGCTTTCTCTGTCTCTCTCTCCAGCTTTCTCTGTCTCTCTCTCCAGCTTTCTGTCTCTCTCTCCAGCTTTCTCTGTCTCTCTCTCCAGCTTTCTCTGTCTCTCTCTCTCTAGCTTTCTCTCTCTCTCTCTCTCCAGCTTTCTCTGTCTCTCTCTCTCTAGCTTTCTCTGTCTCTCTCTCTCTAGCTTTCTCTGTCTCTCTCTCTCCAGCTTTTTCTGTCTCTCTCTCCAGCTTTCTCTATCTCTCTCTCTCCAGCTTTCTCTGTCTCTCTCTCTCTAGCTTTCTCTGTCTCTCTCTCTCCAGCTTTCTCTGTCTCTCTCTCCAGCTTTCTCTGTCTCTCTCCAGCTTTCTGTCTCTCTGCAGCTTACTCTCTCTCTCTCTCCAGCTTTCTCTGTCTCTCTCTCGCCAGCTTTCTGTCTCTCTCTCGCCAGCTTTCTCTCTCTCTCGCCAGCTTTCTCTGTCTCTCTCTCTCCAGCTTTCTCTGTCTCTCTCTCTCCCGCTTTCTCTGTCTCTCTCGCCAGCTTTTTCTGTCTCTCTCTCCAGCTTTCTCTGTCTCTCTCTCTCTCCAGCTTTCTCTGTCTCTCTCTCTCCAGCTTTCTCTGTCTCTCTGTCCAGCTTTCTCTCTCTCGCCAGCTTTCTCTCTCTCTCAAATTCAAATTCAAATTCAAATCGCTTTATTGGCATGATAAGGTACATCTTATGTTGCCAAAGCATCAAAATACATTTATGGTTGAACACATAAACGCAGTTCTATTCATACAGTGTATAAACAGGTATATCCCTGAGTGTATAAATATACATTCGCCTTGTTTATATATACTCTTTTCTTAGTTTACTGGTTGTCCCTCTGTTCATGGCAAGCTGTAACATAGTGTGCCGCCAGTGTTACACAGCTTCTCTCCTCCCCCAGTAGGAATGGGAGTTTTTGGTTGTCATTCAGATTTCTGAATTCAGGGCATATTTGTGAGAATTTTTGGTAGAAATTCTCCCTGATGCCCTGATATTTTCCACAGGCTGTGAGGAAGTGCATCTCTGTCTCCACTACTCCCTGACTGCAGTGAGAGCATATCCTGTCCTCTCTTGGCAGCCTGGTCTGTCTGTGTCTGCCTTTTTCGATCGCTAGGCTATGTTCGCTAAGTCTGTACCTTGTCAAGGTTCTTCTCAGTTTGTTATCCTTTACCATGGTCAGGTAATCAGCTATGTTGTATTGTCTGTTTAGGGCCAAGTAGGAATTGAGTTTGCTTTGGGTTTTTGTTGTTTCTGCCCAATATGTCAGATATTTTTCCTTTTGCTTTGCGACGATTGTGTTGGGTCGAATTCTTTGTGTTACCCTGTCACTGTCCTGGGGCTGGTTATTGTTAGTAGTTACTTCACTGAGTCCCAGGACTAGTTGACTGAGGGTATTCTTCTTTATGGTCAGCTCTTGGCATTTCAGGGCGTCGTAGTGATAGCATTGGGGGTTGCTCATTTGTAGGTGATTCCAAAATTTGGTGGCTCTTTTTTGGATAGTGATTATTAATGGATATTGGCCTAGTTCCGCCCTGCATGCATTGTTTACTGTTTTCCTTTGAGTCCGGAGGATACTTTTACAGAATTCTGCATGTAGGATCTCAATTGGGTGTTTGTCCCATTTTGCAAATTCTTGTTGTGTTAGCGGTCCCCATACCTCACTGCCATAGAGTGCAATTGGTTCAATTACTGATTTGAAAATTTTTAGCCAAATGCTAATTGGGATTTCTATTTGGATTGACTTTTTGATGGCATAGAAAGCCCTTCTTGCTTTCTCTTTCAGTTCATTCACAGCCAGTTTGAAGTTTCCCGTAGAACTGATCTTTAAGCCCAAGTATGTATAGTTAGTGATTTGTTCAATTTTGGTTGTTCCTACTGTGAAATTTATTTTGGGTCCCTGATGTTTGGATCTTTGCTGGAACACAAGGACTTTGGTTTTTGGGGGATTTATTGTCAGGGCCCAAGTCTGGCAGTACGACTCCAGCAGGTCCAGATTCTGCTGTAGACCCTCCTTAGTTGGTGACAGCAGGACCAGGTCGTCTGCATAGAGGAGGAATTTAACCTTGGATTCATATAGGGTGAGGCCGGGTGCTGTAGATTGTTCAAGTAGTTTTGCTAATCCATTAATGTAAATATTAAAGAGTGTCGGTGAGATTGGCGAGCCCTGCGTCACCCCCCGCCCCTGTGGGAAGTATTTTGTTTGTTTGTCTCCAATTTTAACTGCACATTTGTTGTTTGTATACATTGATTTAATTACATCATATGTTTTCCCTCCTACCCCGCTTTCGAAACGTTTCAGGAATAAACCGTCATGCCAGATGGAGTCGAAAGCCTTCTGGAAATCAACAAAGCATGCGTAGATTTTGCTTTTGTTATGGTGAACGTGTTTGTCAATTAGGGTCTGTAGGGTGAAGATATGATCAGATGTTCTATAGTTTGGCAGGAATCCAATTTGGCTTTTACTCAAGACATTGTACTCCACAAGGAAGTTTATAAGTCTTTTGTTTATGATGCTACAGAATACCTTCCCCAGGTTACTGTTTACACAGATGCCTCGATAGTTGTTTGGGTCGATTTTGTCCCCACTTTTGTATATGGGCGTTATGAGTCCTTTGTTCCAGATGTCAGGGAAATAACCGACACTCAGAACCAAGTTGAAGAGTTTTAGGATAGCCAGTTTCATTTTGTCGTCTGCGTGTTTAATCATCTCGTTTAGTATGCCGTCTGTCCCGCAAGCTTTTCCTGGTCGCAGGTCCTTGAGTTTTTCAAGAAGTTCTTTTTCTGTTATTATGGCGTCTAGCGGGTTTTGGTTATCTTTTATGGCCATTTCTAGCTTTTCCAGTTTTTTGCATATTTGGTGTTGCTCTGGCCTTAGTGTGTTTTTCTGGTATAATTTTTCAAAGTGGTTTACCCATGTGTCCCCATTTTGAATGGACAAATCGTCGTGTTGTTTTTTGTGTAGTGTTTTCAAGTTGTCCCAGAAAAAATTGGAATCAATGGATTCCTCCATGGAGCTGAGTGTATTCTTAATATATTGCTCTTTTTTGGTTCTGAGTGTGTTTCTGTATTGTGTTAGTGTCTGACAATAAGTAAGGCGTAATTCCTCGTTTTCTGGATGTCTGTGTTTTTGGTTTGATATTTTTCTAAGCTTTTTCCTCATGTTATGGCAATCTGGGTCAAACCATTTTTCATAGTTTTTTGTTTTGGGTTTGTTCTTGCGAGCTTTCAAGTTTGCACTTGTTGCCAAATTATCAAAAATATTGTTTAGGTTAATAACTGCCCGGTTTACGCCTTCTTTATTGTGAGTGTATATGTTACCCAGAAAGGTGTCTAAGAGAGCTTGAGTTGATGCATTGCTAATTGTTTTCTGGTATTTTTCCGTGTCGTTTTTGGCCCATCTGTACGATTTTTTGGTGTTGTACAGTTTACTGCGTTGTGTTTCTATGTTGTTTGTTTCTGTCTTTTTGAGATACATAGTAATATGACTGTGATCTGAAAGTGTTGTTTGTGGTTTGACTGTGAATGCTCTGAAAGAGGATGGGTCTAAGTCTGTAATCATATAGTCTACTGTGCTGCAGCCAAGAGTTGAGCAATAGGTCGATCTTCCTAGGAGGTCTCCTATGAACCTACCATTGACAATGTACAGACCCAGGTTTCGACAGAGCTGTAGTAGCTGTTTTCCGTTGGTATTTGACTGCTTGTCGCAGTTATGCCAGTATGGAAGGGAAGGGATGTCAAAGTGGTTATTCCCGAATACGTAATTGTTTACCTGATTATTGGTGAAGTCTGGTTCTTCACCCGCTCTTGAATTGAGGTCCCCACAGATCAACACGTTCACCTGGGCCTGGTATTGGATAATTTCCCCCTCCATGTTGCAGAAGGTGTCCTCTTTAAAGTACGGGGAATCAATTGGAGGGATATAAAGTGCGCAAATGTAAACATCTTGGGTTTTTGAGATAATCTCCCTCTCAAGTTTGAGCCACATGTGGTTTTCGCCCTTTTTTATAAATTTGATGTAATTCTTAAGTTCTGTTTTAAACCAGATCAGTATGCCTCCGGAGTCTCTGCCTTGGGTTACACTTGGTAATTTATTGGAGGGGACCACCAGCTCAGTGTACCCTTGGGGACAGCCAGTGTGTCCTTTTCCTTTATACCAAGTTTCCTGTAAAATGATAATATCTAGATCTTTAGTTTCATCTATGAACTCTGGGGTCCAACTCTTCACGTCTAGCACCGAAGAGCGTAGACCTTGGATATTCCAGGTCGAAATATATAAGGATTTCATGTTAAGTTTGATCTTTTACTATGATAGGTTAAAGAGTGGTACGTGTTTGTCGTGTCTAAGTGTGGGAAAAAAAGATCACCTCAGTTGTCTATAAAAGTTAATACTATTTGGTTACAGTTCTTTCTATTAAGTAGTCCTTGATCCATAAGGCGGATGTAGATGCTGCTGCACATCTGCTTATTGTCTCTTAATGGATTGTTTCTGTCTGAGGTATTGTGTACGTCCTGTGCATCTCTCCCTCTGTCTGGCTGGGAGCGGTGGTGCAGGTCTGATATTGTTGTTTTGCATGGGGATCCTCTCTGGTCTCGGTTGGTGTGGTGGTGGTCTTTGTAGTGTTCCTGATATGTACCCCGCTGATCTCTGGTGGTCGGGGGCGGGGTCCTCTTGGAGTCTGGGTATGGACCCGGTTAAAAGTGACGTCCTTCAGGGCTTTAGCAAAGATCGATATTCTTTTCCTTTGGATGTGGACGTGGTCGTAAAGACATTCCTCATCGAGGGTGGGGTGTTGGGCCAGGTGCACGTTGTGGTTTGATTCGCAGTCTCTTGCAATGCTGGCATTTATCTCATGAATTGTGTTGTTGTTGAAGTCTGTTCTCGGCAATATTGTGGAAACAGTGATTCTAGTGTTTGGGAATGTACTGCTTGCCTTCCTAATCATTGCTCTGAGCGATGTTGCTACCTCTTTCTGTTGGGCCTTTAGGTCATTTGTGCCCGTGTGTATTATTATGTGTTGGGGGGAGCCTAATCTGGCTTTGGTCAGCCATCCCATGGCTCTGTCTGTTGTTGGGCAGCAGATCTTTTCTACTTTACTTCTAGGGAAGAGCTTTTTCTCCCAATAAAAATTTCCCATTTGAGTCTATGAGTATTACGATGTCAGCCTTGTTTGTGTTTACTGTCTGGTGGCTTTCGCCTGGACTCATAGTGTGTGTGCTGGGCTGGGGTGTCTGGTGTGTGCATACCTCTTGTGAGCGGCTCGCTTGTGGTTCCACGGTGGTGGGGGAAGATTGAGAATCAGTATGCTGGTCGGTCTGTGTGGCACCCCTTGTATTGTGTGTCTGTTGCTTTTGTTCCGTGTGCGAGTGCAGCCGTTCCGTCCGGCGCTGTCTTGTCTTATCTCTAGCCTCTGGTTGCTGGTCTAATGGTGTTATCTCTCCTCTATGGCTCTCTTCTTTTTCCTGCAGCTCTTTCACCTGATTCCTAAGTAGATTCACCTGGTTCTCAAGTAGATTCAGCTCTCTCTTGTGTCTCTCCCTCTCCTGCTTTTGTTCGTGATTCATTTTGAGGAACTCCTCTCTAAGTTTAACCATCTCTATCTCTAATTGATTAAATTTATCTTTTGGTTGTATCTGGCTGTGTGATCCCGGGGTATGTGTCTGGTCGGCCCTGGAAGGCTCACTCACTTCCTGGCTATGCTGCTCTTCTCTTGGTGAGCTGGGATTGGTAGGGGGACTATGTGTGGCTTCCTCCCTGGTAGTTATGCTGGGGTTTGTCAGTTGTATCGTGTGGCTGTGGGTCCCTGGGGTGAGTGTCTGGTTTGAACTGTGTGGCTCGTTCACCTCCTGACCAGGCAGATTTCCTCCTGGTAAGTTGTCAATGTTGGGGGGAGTGCGGGCCACTCTGGGGCTGTTCCTTCCCCTCTTAGTTAATTTTTTCAGTGTCCTGAAGGCAGTTGCAAATTTGTCGAGGTTGCCTTGCACTAATATTGTTCCGGTATTGTACGCGTTGACAGTCGTGGTTGAACTGTCTCCTGGTGTGTTAATTTCATTTTGGACCCATTTGCGGTATTTTCTATCTTAACACTGGTATAGTGTGATTTAATTGCTGTGATCCAAGCCGCTGGCTGATCTGAGTAGAAAATGAGGTTACTTTTTGTCCCATTGATGTACCAGTCAGTAAAAAGACTTTCTGCGTTTTCCCTCATCTGATCATGTTTGATCGCTTTTATAGCTTTTTTTGTGGTGTTGGGGGGAATCTGGAAGCGGTTGCTCTCAGTGTCCCTCGGGGGCTGTTGTGGATCTTCTGATTCGCTCATTTTTGGTAAAGTATTGTTGATCTTTGAATAAGCTTTTCTGGGGCCCCGGGTTTGGTGTTTCCCTCTCCCTGTTCGCGACCTTTCCCGGTCCCCCACCGACCCCGTGGTCCCTGGGCCTCGGCTCCTGGGTTCACCCTTCTCAGGTCTGAGTCTGTGAGCCGCTGTTTCCCGGTGCCTTTGGGCTGTTCCCCTCCCCCTCAGAGGTCTCTGGGCCTCTGTCTCGGCCTGGCTCCTCGGGCCTTTCCCTGGCTTCAGTCTCCCTCCTTGGGTCCTGTACTCACAGTCTTGGTTTGCTTCTGGGAGCCTTCTGGTTGCTCCCCTTCTCCTCAGAGGTCTCTGGGCCTGGCTCCTCGGGCCTTTCCCGGGCTTTCCATCCCAGCCGCCGCTCGGGCTGTGCCTCGTTCACCGTTTGGATGCTGGATTGCGGCCGTCGCTCGGGTGCTGGACTGCGGCCGCCGCTCGGGCCGTGTCTCGTTCGCCGCTCGGGCTCCCCGAGTCACCTCGCTCCGGCTGCCGCTGCGTCTCCGTGCAGCCTCCCCGATTCGCCTCGCCTCGTTTCCCGAAGCGGCCTCCCCGAGTCACCTCGCTCCATCTGCCGCTGCGTCTCCGTGCGGCCTTCGCTGAGTCACCTCACCTCGGTTCCCGATGCGGCCGAGTCACCTCGCTTCTGCTGCTGCTGTGGCCCCGTGCGGCCGCTGTTCGGGTTCTTCTATGGGTTTGTATATTTCTTCCCTTATTTCTTTTTGCTTTGGCTTTTTTTTTTCTAATTTCCTCTGTTTTTTTTTTTCCTTTGGTGTTCTTTTTGGCAGACTTTTCCTTCCTTACTTAATCTAGACTAATCTAAACTTAAACTTAACTAAACAAAACTAAGCCAACTTAACTAGAAATAAATTTAACTTTAAAACCTTTTAAAACTTGAAATGAAACTTTTTTCCCCACTTTAGACACTAAAAACACTAAAATCTCAGCAGCCCATCTTCAGCGTGTGTATTCACTCCGTCTGCTCACTCATCTTTGTCTCTTTGTCTTTGTCTCTCTCTCTCTTGCCATCATTCTCTGTCTCTCTCTTGCCAGCTTTCTCTCTCTCTCTCTCTCGCCTGCTTTCTCTGTCTCTCCAGGTTTCTTTCTCTCACCAGCTTTCTCTGTCTCTCTCTCTCCAGCTTTCTCTGTCTCTCTCTCTCCAGCTTTCTCTCTCTCTCTCTCGCCAGCTTTCTCTGTCTCTCTCTCCAGCTTTCTCTGTCTCTCTCTCCAGCTTTCTCTGTCTCTCTCCAGTTTTCTCTGTCTCTCTCTCCAGCTTTCTCTGTCTCTCTCCAGCTTTCTCTCTCTCTCCAGGTTTCTCTGTCTCTCTCCAGCTTTCTCTGTCTCTCTCCAGCTTTCTCTGTCTCTCTCCAGCTTTCTCTTTCTCTCTCTCCAGCTTTCTCTCTCTCTCTCCAGCTTTCTCTTTCTCTCTCACCAGCTTTCTCTGTCTCTCTGCAGCTTTCTCTATCTCTCTCTCCAGCTTTCTCTGTCTCTCTCTCCAGCTTTCTCTGTCTCTCTCTCCAGCTTTCTGTCTCTCTCCAGCTTTCTCTATCTCTCTCTCCAGCTTTCTCTGTCTCTCTCTCCAGCTTTCTCTGTCTCTCTCTCCAGCTTTCTCTGTCTCTCTCGCCAGCTTTCTCTGTCTCTCTCTCCAGCTTTCTCTGTCTCTCTCGCCAGCTTTCTGTCTCTCTCCAGCTTTCTCTATCTCTCTCTCCAGCTTTCTGTCTCTCTCTCCAGCTTTCTCTGTCTCTCTCCAGCTTTCTCTCTCTCTCTCTCCAGCTTTCTCTGTCTCTCTCTCCAGCTTTCTCTGTCTCTCTCGCCAGCTTTCTCTTTCTCTCTCTCTAGCTTTCTCTTTCTCTCTCTAGCTTTCTCTGTCTCTCTCTCCAGCTTTCTCTGTCTCTCTCGCCAGCTTTCTCTGTCTCTCTCTCTCCAGCTTTCTCTGTCTCTCTCTCCAGCTTTCTCTGTCTCTCACTAGCTTTATCTGTCTCTCTCTCTAGCTTTATCTGTCTCTCTCTCCAGCTTTCTCTGTCTCTCTCTCCAGCTTTCTCTCTCTCTCCAGCTTTCTCTCTCTCTCTCTCCAGCTTTCTCTCTCTCTCTCTCCAGCATTCTCTATCTCTCTCTCTCGCCACCTGTCTCTCTCTCTCTCGCCAGCTTTCTCTGTCTCTCTCTTGCCAGCTTTCTCTGTCTCTCTCTCACCAGCTTTCTCTGTCTCTCTCTCTCGCCAGCTTTCTCTGCCTCTCTCTCGCTAGCTTTATCTGTCTCTCTCTCTCCAGCTTTCTCTGTCTCTCTCTCCAGCTTTCTCTATCTCTCTCTAGCTTTCCAATTCAATTCAATTCCAATTCAAATGCTTTATTGGCATGAAAGTTTACAGAGAACCATATTGCCAAAGCTTACATAGCAAAAAGGTACAGTTTTCCAACATTCTGTAGGTGTCAATCGATTTGACATTTGTTGGGTACATACAATATTACTTTTAAACAATATTAATTTTAGACAGTCTTTGTACTTCATTTGGTACGTTCAATATTAATTTTATACAGTCTTAATTATAAACAGTCCTCAGGTTGTGACATGTTGTTACATATTTGGCCCCAAGGTATGGTCTGTCTCCTTCTCCTAGGACTAATCTCAATTTTGACAGATCATCCAATTCCTTGAAATCTGGGGTTGTTTGGCTTAGCTTGTTGAATAATATGTTTCTTGATGTGTTGAATTTTTCGCATTTTAGGAGGAAATGCATTTCTGTTTCAACCTCGCCAGCCAGACATTGATCGCATATTCTATTCTCTCTAGGCTGCCAGGATTTCTTGTATCTGCCTTTTTCAATTTCCAGTTGGTGATCGCTTAGTCTGTACCTGGTGAGGGTCTGTCTCTGTTTTGTGTCTCTGATGGTCGTGAGGTAGTCTGCCAGTTTATATTCTCTTTTTAGGGCCCGGTAACATTCTAATCTGCTTTGGCTTTCGATTATTTTGTTCCAATGTTCCAGGTAGGTTTCTTTGCATTTTTTAATGATTTGGTTCACTCGGATTGGTGTTTGGACGGCTGTGTTGGTCTGGGGCTGGTCAGGGTCCGGCTGAGTACTTAGTTTCAGTAGCAGCTGACTCAGGGGACTCTTTTCTGGGTTTAGCTCTTGGGTCTGAAAGGCTTTGAAATGAAGGGTGTCTGGGGAGCTAGATTTGAGGTGATTTAGGAAGTTTAGTGCTCGTTTTTGGATGTTTATTATCAGTGGGTATCTGCCTAGTTCGGCTCTGCATGCATTTGTTGGCGTTTTTCTTTGGGTGCGAAGGATGCTTCGGCAGAATTCTGCATGTAGGGCTTCTATTGTGTGTTTTTCCCATTTAGTGTAGCTTTGGTGATTTAGCGGGCCCCATACTTCACTACCGTACAGTGCAATGGGCAGGATTATGCTGTCAAATATTTTGAGCCAGATTTTGATTGGTATTTGGATGTTGTAGAATTTTCTTTTTATTGCATATAGGGCTCTTCGGGCTTTTTCTTTTAGTGCATTCACTGCTATGCTGAAGCTCCCTGATGCTGTAATAGTTAGACCAAGGTAGGTGTAGCTCATAGTGTGTCCTATAGTGGTATCACTGAGGGTAAACTGGTATTTGTTTTCCTGACATCTGGGCCTTTTTTGAAAAATCATGATGTTGGTTTTCTTTAGATTTACTGTTAGAGCCCAATTTTGGCAGTATTTGTCGAGTAGGTCTAGTTGTTGCTGTAATCCCTGTTCTGTGGGAGACAGCAGAACCAGGTCGTCCGCATAGAACAGGGATTTCACTTCTCCATCCAGGAGACGGAGACCTGGTGACTCGCTTTGCTCCATCATGTCTGCTAATTCATTTATGTATATGTTGAACAGGGTCGGGCTCAAATTGCAGCCCTGCCGGACGCCTCTTCTCTGGGTGAAGAAATCGGTGCATTTGTCTCCAATTTTGACCCCGCATTTGTTTTTCAGATACATTGATTTAATAAGGTCATAGACTTTGCCCCCTATTCCACACTGAAGAAGTTTATAATAGAGCCCTTCGTGCCATATAGGGTCAAAGGCTTTCTTGAAGTCGATGAAACAGGCGAATATTTTCCCATTTTTTGTTTGGTGTATATGTTTTTCAATGAGGGTGTGAAGGGTATAGATATGGTCAGCGGTGCGTTGTTTTGGAAGAAAGCCTATTTGGTTTTTTCTGAGGATATTATGTTTGTTAAGAAAATCAAGTAATCTGCTATTTAGAATACTGCTGAATAACTTCCCTAGACAACTGTTGACACAGATGCCGCGGTAGTTATTTGGGTCTGATTTGTTTCCACTTTTATATATGGGGGAGATTAGTCCTTGGCACCAGATATCGGGAAAACAGCCTGAGCGTAATATGATGTTGAATAGTTTGAGTATCGCACCCTGCATCTCCATATTGCTGAACTTGAGCATTTCATTTTTGATGTTGTCTGGGCCACAGGCTTTCTTTAGGTGGAGAGATTTTGTTTTTGTGGCCAGTTCTTTCCATGTGATTGGGGAGTCTAGAGGGTTTTGGTTGTCTTTAATTGTTGCTTCTAATGTGTGGAGTTTTTCTGTGACCTGATGTTGACTTGGGTTTGTTTCGTTTATTGGGATGTCTTTGTAGAGGTTTTCAAAATGTGTTCTCCAGATGTCGCCATCTTGGATTGGTAATGCTTGCAATTGTGTTGTACTCAGGTTATTCCACATTTCCCAGAATTGTTTTGGATTGGTGAAGTTTTCAATTTCTTCGAGTATTTTGTGGGTATAGTTTTGTGTTTTGTTCTTAATGGTGTGTTTATATCTTTTGAGGGTTTCATTGTATCTAGTACGTAGGTCCGGATTGTTTGGTTGGCGATGCTTTTGGTTTGATATTTTTCTCAGGTCTTTTCTGGCATTTTTGCATTCGTGGTCAAACCATTTCTTATTTTTATTTTGTCTTTTGTGACGCTTCCTCTTCTGTTTCACAAGGTCGGCTTTTACAGCTGCCTCATGGAAGATCATATTTATATACTCTATGGCCATGTTTAAACCATCTCTGGTGATCTCGTATGGGTTTTCTTTAAATTTTGATATTTTACTTGTGAGATCAGGTGACATTAGTGCTGTGATGAATTTTTCTCCACTGTCTGGGGCCCATCTGTATGTCTGGTTTATTATATGGAGCTTACTGGGTTCCTTTTTTGTGTCTGTAGTTTGGGCAGAAAGTTTAAGGTACATATTTATTTGGTTATAGTCTGAGAGGGGGGATTGCTGCCTGACAGTGAATGAGTTGATATCACAGGGGTCCAGGTCTCTGTCTCTCTCTCCAGCTTTCTCTGTCTCTCTCTAGCTTTCTCTGTCTCTCTCTCCAGCTTTCTCTGTCTCTCTCTCCAGCTTTCTCTCTCTCTCCAGCTTTCTCTCTCTCTCTCTCCAGCTTTCTCTCTCTCTCTCCAGCTTTCTCTGTCTCTCTCTCTCGCCACCTGTCTCTCTCTCTCTCGCCAGCTTTCTCTGTCTCTCTCTTGCCAGCTTTCTCTGTCTCTCTCTCACCAGCTTTCTCTGTCTCTCTCTCTCGCCAGCTTTCTCTGCCTCTCTCTCGCTAGCTTTCTCTGTCTCTCTCTCTCCAGCTTTCTCTGTCACTCTCTCCAGCTTTCTCTGTCTCTCTCTAGCTTTCTCTGTCTCTCTCTCCAGCTTTCTCTGTCTCTCTCTCCAGCTTTCTCTCTCTCTCTCTCCAGCTTTCTCTCTCTCTCTCTCCAGCTTTCTCTCTCTCTCGCCAGCTTTCTCTGTCTCTCTCTCTCGCCAGCTGTCTCTCTCTCTCTCTCGCCATCTTTCTCTGTCTCTCTCTTGCCAGCTTTCTCTGTCTCTCTCTCGCCACCTTTGTCTGTCTGTCTCTCGCCATCTTTCTGTCTCTCTCTCTCCAGCTTTCTCTGTCTCTCTCTCTCGCCAGCTTTCTCTGTCTCTCTCTCCAGCTTTCTCTCTCTCTCTCGCCAGCTTTCTCTCTCCCTCTCTTTCGCCATCTTTCTCTTGTCTGGCTCGATGTCAAATTTTGTTTTATAACACTCCTGTGCAGCTCCCTGGGACGTTTAACTACATTAAAGGCACTATACAAATCTAATTGTTGTTGTTATTTCTCTCGAGCTTTCTCTCGCTCGCTCTCGCTCTCTTTTTGCATTGCAACCGAATTTTTCCCCCTTAACATAAAAAATGCAATTGGATTTGTCGTTATTTTAAATGTTGAGACAGAAACATTTCAGAATACATTTTATTCAAGATTAAAGCTGAGATAGAGGGAAATAATCAAAGAGAGAAAGCAGATGAGTGAATGAAAAAAAACGGCAGAGATGGGGAGCTAGATAGGAACAGAGAGAGGGGGAGATAGAACAAGCGATGGGGAGAGAGAGGGTGGGATGCAGATGGAGGTGACTGTTAAATGCCAGAAGTGGGAGATGCTATTTTTGATCTGGTAATGTGTAATGAGACAGGATTAATTAATGATCTCATAGTAAAGGATCCCCTAAGAAAGAGTGATTGGTAGAATTTCAAATTCATTTTGAGGGTGAGAGACTTGGGTCTGAAACTAGTGTCCTAAACTGAAATAAAGGCAATTACAAGGGTACGAGGACAGAGTTGGCTGAAGCGGACTGGGAAAATAGATGAAAGGGTAAGACGCTAGCTCAGCAGTGGCAGACATTTAAGGAGATATTTCATCAATCTCAGCAAAGGTGTATTCCAGTGAGAAAGAAAGGCTCTACGAGAAGGATGCACCATCCGTGGCTAACTAAGGGAGTTAAAGATGAGATCTCATTGAAAGAAAAGGCAGACAATGTTGCCAAGATTAGTGTTAGGCCAGAGGATTGGGACATTTTTAGAAACCAGTAAATGATGACAAATCAGCAAAAAAAACTCCATTTCCTGAGTCAGAGCTGTGCATGTAGTTTTTTAATTCATTGCGTGCTTTCTTTTAATCAATTTTCATTTCTCTCTCTCCAGAAGCTGCAACGTGACGATGCAGAGAGAGAGTCTTTTGGGAGGTGGAATCCTGGAGGGAGGAGAGTGACCGAGCCCCTCTCAGCACAGGCTGCCTGCCTGGCCCCCAATGTGTCTGTTTATCACCCTGCGGATCATTGCCATCGCTTGCTCCCCCCAATGTAACTTGTACATCTTCCTGCACCACCCTCTCTCTCTCTCTCTACCTCTGTAGAAAAGGCACTGAAGATGGCAGACTAGATACTTTCCTTTATTAGCTGTGAGGAAAGACTGGATAGGCGGGGTTGGTTTTCTTTGGAATAGAGACTGAGGGAGATTAAATGGAGGTGTATAAAATGATGAGGGGCCTAGATAGAGTGGATGGGAAGGACTGCTTTCCCCCAGCAGAGAGGTCAATAACCAGGAGCCATATATGCACTAGAAGTGCCGTAACCGATAAGGCGACGGACCCAGAGCAGGAGAGTGGGATTAGGCTGGATAGCTTTATAAATCGTCCGGCGCAGACATGAGGGGCCGAATGGCCTCCTTCTTTGCTCTAAACTTGTCCCATTCCCTCTCTCTCTCTCCCTATTTCCCCATCTCTCTGTCTGTCCCTTACAGCCTGGGACCAGTGACAGAGATACACGCAGGCCAGGCTGTACAGTCAGAGACACCTGTCCCCGTAGACACATGGGGGGCTTGAATTTCCACTGGAGTTAGTTCTCCCGATCGCCCACTGTAAGCTGTATATTCCACTTTCCACCTCCCTCCCTCTCGAGTCACATCTCTGTATCGGCACATCTTTCGTTATATCTGTATCTCTACGTCAGTCTCTCTCTCTCCATTGTTCTTTATCTCTTCCTGCAACGTTAATCTTTGCATCCCTTCATCTCCCTCTCGAATCTTCTTTCTATCTACGTCTTTCTTGATATCTCTGCCTCTCCAACTCTTTCTCTGCAGCACTCTCTGTCTTTCTCGATCTCCAACTCTCTATTTCTGCCTCTCTCCCTAACTCTCTCTCTCTCTCTCTCTGCCAGCCACTCTCTCCCTCTCTCTTTGTCCATCTGCCTCTCTTTATAATTTGAATCTCAGTTTCTCTGCCTTCTGATCTCCGCTCCTCTCACTGGTTCTGGCTCCCTCTCTCTCTCTTATTCCCAATCTTGCTCCCTCTCACTCCGTTCTGCCTCTTTGTCCTTCTCACTTTCCGTATCTCTGCTTTCTGCTCCTCAGTCCCTCTCACTGGGCCAGATGTTGACCCGCTGCCATAGTGTGAACCCAGTGACAATAAACCTGCATCCTGCGTCACATCTCTCCCGAGGTTGATTTCCATCAATGTTACAATAGGGCGAGATGTGAAACGGGAGGCTGATTCACCATCACCCGATTTGTTGTATAACGCCAAGTCAAACAGTTTCTTTCCCTCTACGTCTCTGCCTCTCTCCTGTGGGTAAATGGAGTCGAGGTGCAGATCAGCCACAATCTAACATTGGTGGGACAGGCTCGAAGGGCTGAATGGCCTCCTATGTCACCCAAATCTCTGTGTGTCTTTTCTCTGTTCAGGGACACCCAGCTCAGGTTTTGTTTCCCATTACACTGATGGGGGTTGGCGGGGGGGAAACACCTTCCTGCAGTGAGGAACATACCTGGAGCTGGGATGGTACTGTGCGTGAAGGTTGGGAATGCCCGTCATCTCTTGCTCCACGTCTGCACCCCCCTCTGATCTCTAATGCCCCCCATCTCACACTCTCACCCTCCTTTATTCCCAGGCTTCTCAATCTCTCTCCAAATATGTTCCAGACACTCATTTTACAGCCACCGACTGAGTGAGCGGCCACAGCCATTTTTTGCTTGGTGCGGGGGGGAGGCAGCCATTTTGTGCTTGGTGCAGGGGGACGCCATTTTGTGCTCGGTGCGGGGGGGCAGCCATTTTGTGCTTGGTGCGGGGGAGGCAGCCATTTTGTGCTCGGTGCGAGGGGTCAGCCATTTTGTGCTCGGTGCTGGGGGTGGCAGCCATTTTGTGCTTGGTGCGGGGGGAGGCATCCATTTTGTGCTCGGTGCGGGTGGGCAGCCATTTTGTGCTCGGTGCGGGGGGAGTGTTTTACATTGTCTGTTTGTTTGGACGTGAATTAAAGCAAATTAAAGAGAGTTATGATTTGGAGCCACACCAGGTAAGTGAGTGATTCACACACGGGGCAAAATAAAGTTTCACCAGCGGTGGGGAGGGAGATTGACAGGGCGGGCAGGATTATACATGGATGGAGGATATGGGGCTCTTATCCAGGGGGGGCTGTGGAGTTTCACCAGCGGTGGGCAGGGAGATTGACAGGGCGGGCAGGATTATACATGGATGGAGATATATGGGGGTCTTATACAGTGGGGGGCTGTGGAGTTTCACCAGCGGTGGGGAGGGAGATTGACAGGGCGGGGCGATTATACATGGATGGAGATATATGGGGGTCTTATACAGGGGGGGCTGTGGAGTTTCACCAGCGGTGGGGAGGGAGATTGACAGGGCGGGCGGGGGGATTATACATGGATGGAGATATATGGGGGTCTTATACAGGGGGGGCTGTGGAGTTTCACCAGCGGTGGGGAGGGAGATTGACAGGGTGGGCAGGATTATACAGGGATGGAGATATATGGGGGTCTTATATAGGGGGGGCTGTGGAGTTTCACCAAGGGGGAGGAGGGAAGGAGTTTCACAGAGGGAGAGAGGTACAGGGGGCGGAGTGTACAGGGAGATGGGGTGAATTATGCAGGGGGAGTTATTTTACAGGAGTGGCACACGGGTGGACAATACAGCAGGGGGGGCGCAGGAGATAAGCGAGGGGAATTCTACAAGTGGGGGGAATTCAGAGGGGGATTAAACGGGGGGGAAATTATAGGTGGAGAGTTTCACGGTGGGGTAACTTCACGAGGGTGTAGTACGCAGGGGTATTATGGGGGATTTTAATGGGTTGTATTATAGGGGGGATGTCACGGAGCTATAGTCACAGGGGTATTAGACGGGGGAGAAGAGAGTATCACGGGTATTAGACAAGGGAGAGAAGAGAGTATCACGGGTACTGGGGGAGAAGAGAGTATCACGGGTATTGGGGGGGAAGAGAGTATCACGGGGGTATTAGACGAGCTGGGGGGAAGAGTATCACAGGGGTATTAGACAAGGGAGAGAAGAGAGTATCACAGGGGTATTGGGGGGGAAGAGAGTATCACGGGTATTGGGGGGGAAGAGAGTATCACGGGGGTATTAGACGAGCTGGGGGGAAGAGTATCACAGGGGTATTAGACAAGGGAGAGAAGAGAGTATCACAGGGGTATTGGGGGGGAAGAGAGTATCACGGGTATTGGGGGTAAGAGAGTATCACGGGGGTATGGGGGGGAAGTGTGTATCACGGGTATTAGACGGGGGGAAGAAGAGTGAATCACAGGGGTATTAGACGAGCTGGGGGGAAGAGACTATCACACGGGTATTAGACAAGGGAGAGAAGAGAGTATCACAGGGGTATTAGGGGGGAAGAGAGTATCACGGGGGTATTAGATGGGGGGAAGAAGAGAGTATCACGGGGGTATTACACGGGGGGAGAAGAGAGTATCACGGGGGTATTACACGGGGGGGAAGAGAGTATCACGGGGGTATTAGATGGGGGGGAAGTAGAGAGTATCACGGGGGTATTAGATGGGGGGAAGAAGAGAGCATCACGGGGGTATTAGACGGGGGGAGAAGAGAGTATCACGGGCATTAGGCAAGGGAGAGAAGAGAGTATCACGGGTATTGGGGGGAAAGAGTATCACAGGGGTATTAGACGGGGGATGAAGAAGAGAGTATCACAGGGGTATTAGACAAGCTGGGGAAGAGAGTATCACGGGTATTAGACGGGGGAGAAGAGAGTATCTATCACGGGTATTAGATGAGCTGGGGAGGAGAAGAGTATCACGGGGGTATTAGACAGGGGGAAGTGAGTAGCTCAGAGGGGAGAAGAGCGTATCACAGGGGTATTAGACGGGGGAATTGAGTAGCGTGGGGGGAAATTCAGTGGGAGGGAATTCGGCGGGAGGGAATTCGGTGGGGCGGAAATTCGGCGGGGGGGGGGAATTCAGCGGGGGGGACTCACTACTGGAAACACCACTGTTCATAGACACCGGGACAGGGGACTCACTACTGGAAACACCACTGTTCATAGACACCGGGACAGGGGACTCACTACTGGAAACACCACTGTTCATAGACACCGGGACAGGGGACTCACTACTGGAAACACCACTGTTCATAGACACCGGGACAGGGGACTCACTACTGGAAACACCACTGTTCATAGACACCGGGACAGGGGACTCACTACTGGAAACACCACTGTCCATAGACACCGGGACAGGGGACTCACTACTGGAAACACCACTGTCCATAGACACCGGGACAGGGGACTCACTACTGGAAACACCACTGTCCATAGACACCGGGACAGGGGAATCACTACTGGAAACACCACTGTTCATAGACACCGGGACAGGGGACTCACTACTGGAAACACCACTGTTCACAGACACCGGGACAGGGGAATCACTACTGGAAACACCACTGTCCATAGACACCGGGACAGGGGACTCACTACTGGAAACACCACTGTCCATAGACACCAGGACAGGGGACTCACTACTGGAAACACCACTGTCCATAGACACCGGGACAGGGGACTCACTACTGGAAACACCACTGTTCATAGACACCGGGACAGGGGACTCACTACTGGAAACACCACTGTCCATAGACACCGGGACAGGGGAATCACTACTGGAAACACCACTGTTCATAGACACCGGGACAGGGGAATCACTACTGGAAACACCACTGTCCATAGACACCAGGACAGGGGACTCACTACTGGAAACACCACTGTTCATAGACACCGGGACAGGGGACTCACTACTGGAAACACCACTGTCCATAGACACCGGGACAGGGGAATCACTACTGGAAACACCACTGTTCATAGACACCGGGACAGTGGAATCACTACTGGAAACACCACTGTCCATAGACACCGGGACAGGGGACTCACTACTGGAAACACCACTGTTCATAGACACCGGGACGGGGGACTCACTACTGGAAACACCACTGTTCATAGACACCGGGACAGGGGACTCACTACTGGAAACACCACTGTCCATAGACACCGGGACAGGGGACTCACTACTGGAAACACCACTGTTCATAGACACCGGGACAGGGGACTCACTACTGGAAACACCACTGTTCATAGACACCGGGACAGGGGACTCACTACTGGAAACACCACTGTCCATAGACACCGGGACAGGGGACTCACTACTGGAAACACCACTGTTCATAGACACCGGGACGGGGGACGCACTACTGGAAACACCACTGTCCATAGACACCGGGACAGGGGACTCACTACTGGAAACACCACTGTCCATAGACACCGGGACAGGGGACTCACTACTGGAAACACCACTGTTCATAGACACCGGGACAGGGGACTCACTACTGGAAACAGCACTGTTCATAGACACAGGGACAGGGGACTCACTACTGGAAACACCACTGTCCATAGACACCGGGACAGGGGACTCACTACTGGAAACACCACTGTCCATAGACACCGGGACGGGGGACTCACTACTGGAAACACCACTGTCCATAGACACCGGGTCAGGGGGCTCACTACTGGAAACACCACTGTTCATAGACACCGGGACAGGGGACTCACTACTGGAAACACCACTGTCCATAGACACCGGGACAGGGGACTCACTACTGGAAACACCACTGTCCATAGACACCGGGTCAGGGGACTCACTACTGGAAACACCACTGTTCATAGACACCGGGACAGGGGACTCACTACTGGAAACACCACTGTCCATAGACACCGGGACAGGGGACTCACTACTGGAAACACCACTGTTCATCGACACCGGGACAGGGGACTCACTACTTGAAACACCACTGTTCATAGACACCAGGACAGGGGACTCACTACTGGAAACACCACTGTCCATAGACACCGGGACAGGGGACTCACTACTGGAAACACCACTGTTCATAGACACCGGGACAGGGGACTCACTACTGGAAACAGCACTGTTCATAGACACAGGGACAGGGGACTCACTACTGGAAACACCACTGTCCATAGACACCGGGACGGGGGACTCTACTTGAAACACCACTGTTCATAGACCCCAGGACATGGGTCTCACTACTGGAAACACCACTGTCCATAGACACCGGGACAGGGGACTCACTACTGGAAATACCATTGTTCATAGACACAGGGACAGGGGACTCACTACTGGAAACACCATTGTTCATAGACACCGGGACAGGGGACTCACTACTGGAAACACCACTGTTCATAGACACCGGGACAGGGGACTCACTACTGGAAACACCACTGTTCAGACCCCAGGACATGGGTCTCACTATTGGAAGCATCCTTGTTCATAGACACTGGGACAGGGGAATCAGTAGTGGATCACCACTGTTCATAGACACCGGGACAGGGGACTCACTGCTGGAAGCACCACTGTTCATAGACACCGGGACAGGGGACTCACTACTGGAAACAACACTGTTCATAGACACAGGGACAGGGGACTCACTACTGGATACACAACTGTTCATAGACACCAGGACAGGGGACTCACTACTGGAAACACCACTGTTCATAGACACCGGGACAGGGGACTCACTACTGGAAACACCACTGTCCATAGACACCGGGACAGGGGACTCACTACTGGAAACACCACTGTCCATAGACACCGGGACAGGTGACTCACTACTGGAAACACCACTGTCCATAGACACCGGGACAGGGGACTCACTACTGGAAACACCATTGTTCATAGACACAGGGACAGGGGACTCACTACTGGAAACACCATTGTTCATAGACACCGGGACAGGGGACTCACTACTGGAAACACCACTGTTCATAGACACCGGGACAGGGGACTCACTACTGGAAACACCACTGTTCAGACCCCAGGACATGGGTCTCACTATTGGAAGCATCCTTGTTCATAGACACTGGGACAGGGGACTCACTAGTGGATCACCACTGTTCATCGACACCGGGACAGGGGACTCACTGCTGGAAGCACCACTGTTCATAGACACCGGGACAGGGGACTCACTACTGGAAACACCACTGTTCATAGACACAGGGACAGGGGACTCACTACTGGATACACAACTGTTCATAGACACCAGGACAGGGGACTCACTACTGGAAACACCACTGTTCATAGACACCGGGACAGGGGACTCACTACTGGAAACACCACTGTTCCTAGACACCGGGACAGGGGGCTCACTGCTGGAAACACCACTGTCCATAGACACCGGGACGGGGGACTCACTACTGGAAACACCACTGTCCATAGACACCGGGACAGGGGACTCACTACTGGAAACACCACTGTCCATAGACACCGGGACGGGGGACTCACTACTGGAAACACCACTGTTCATAGACACCGGGACAGGGGACCCACGACTGGAAACACCACTGTTCATAGACACCGGGACAGGGGACTCACGACTGGAAACATCACTGTTCACAGACACCGGGACGGGGGACTCACTACTGGAAACACCACTGTTCATAGACACCGGGACAGGGGACCCACGACTGGAAACACCACTGTTCATAGACACCGGGACAGGGGACTCACGACTGGAAACATCACTGTTCACAGACACCGGGACAGGGGACTCACTACTGGAAACACCACTGTTCATAGACACCGGGACAGGGGACTCACTACTGGAAACACCACTGTTCATAGACACCGGGACAGGGGACTCACTACTGGAAACACCACTGTTCATAGACACCGGGACAGGGGACTCACTACTGGAAACACAACTGTCCATAGACACAGGGACAGGGGACGCACTACTGGAAACACCACTGTTCATAGACACCGGGACAGGGGACTCACTACTGGAAACACCACTGTTCATAGACACCGGGACAGGGGGCTCACTACTGGAAACACCACTGTTCAGACCCCAGGACATGGGTCTCACTATTGGAAGCATCCTTGTTCATAGACACTGGGACAGGGGACTCACTAGTGGATCACCACTGTTCATAGATACCGGGACAGGGGACTCACTGCTGGAAGCACCACTGTTCATAGACACCGGGACAGGGGACTCACTACTGGAAACACCACTGTTCATAGACACAGGGACAGGGGACTCACTACTGGATACACAACTGTTCATAGACACCAGGACAGGGGACTCACTACTGGAAACACCACTGTTCATAGACACCGGGACAGGGGACGCACTACTGGAAACACCACTGTTCCTAGACACCGGGACAGGGGGCTCACTGCTGGAAACACCACTGTCCATAGACACCGGGACGGGGGACTCACTACTGGAAACACCACTGTCCATAGACACCGGGACAGGGGACCCACGACTGGAAACACCACTGTTCATAGACACCGGGACAGGGGACTCACTACTGGAAACACCACTGTCCATAGACACCGGGACGGGGGACTCACTACTGGAAACACCACTGTTCATAGACACCGGGACATGGGACTCACTATTGGAAACACCACTGTTCATAGACACCGGGACATGGAATTCACTACAGGAAACACCACTGTTCATAGACACCGGGACAGTGGACCCACGACTGGAAACACCACTGTTCATAGACACCGGGACAGGGGACTCACTACTGGAAACACCACTGTCCATAGCCACAGGGACAGGGGACTCACTACTGGAAACACCACTGTTCATAGACACCGGGACAGGGGACTCACTACTGGAAACACCACTGTTCATAGACACCGGGACAGTGGACTCACGACTGGAAACAAAACTGTTCATAGACACCGGGACAGGGGACTCACTACTGGAAACACCACTGTTCATAGACACCGGGACAGGGGACTCACTACTGGAAACACCACTGTTCATAGACACAGGGACAGGGGACTCACTACTGGAAACACCACTGTTCATAGACACCGGGTGAGGGGACTCACTACTGGAAACACCACTGTTCATAGACACAGGGACATGGGTCTCACTATTGGAAGCATCCTTGTTCATAGACACAAGTGCAGGGGAACTCGATGCTGGAAGCAACAACAATAACAACAACTTTTATTTACATAGCACCTTTAAAGTAGTAAATCGTCACAAGGCACTGCGCAGGTGCATAAAAAGACAAAAAACGACACAGAGATGCATAAGGAGAAATTCGGGCAGGTGAACAAACGCTTGGTCATAGAGGTAGGTTTTAAGGAGTGTCTTAATGGAGGAAAGAGAGGTAGAGAGGCGGAGAGGGTTAGGGAGGGAATTCCAGAGCTTAGGGCCGAGGCAACAGAAGGCACGGCCACCAATGGTTGAATGATTATAATCAGGGATGCTAAAGAGGGCAGAATTAGAGGAGCGCAGATAACTCGGGGGGCTGTGGGGCTGGAGGAGTTTACAGAGATAGGAAGAGGCGATGCCATTGTGGGATTTGAATATTATGATGGGAATTTTGAAATCGAGGCTTTAAGCCGGAGCCAAAGTAGCTCAACGAGCACAGGGGTGATTGGTGAACGGGACTTGGTGCGAGTAAGGACACAGGCAGCTGAATTTTGGATCACCTCAAGTTTACATAGTGTGGAATGTGGGAGGCCAGCTAGGTGTGAGATGGAACAGTGAAGTCTAGAGGTAACAAAGGCATGGGTGAGAGTTTCAGCAGTGGATGAGCTGAGGCAAGTGGGGAGACGGGCGATGTTACTGAGGTGGAAATAGGCGGTCTTCATTATGCTGCAGATACTCGGAAGCTCATTCCAGGGTCAAATATGACCCAAGGTTGTGAACAGTGTGGGTCAGCCGCAGACAGATGTTAGGGAGAGGGATGGAGTCAGTGGCTGGGAACGGAGTTCACCACTGTTCATCGGCACAAGTCCAGGAGTCTCACTATAGGAAACAACATCGCTTTAGTTCCAATAAATCCCACAGTCCCACCGGTGATGGAGGAGCTGTTCACGAGCTAGAGAAAGTAAAAGTCCAAAGACAGCACATGCTGATTGTTTTAATGATCTGTTTATTGTTCTCCAGGCAATCCACACACATAAGCCGCCACAGTTATTGTTCATGTCCTTATATTATTTAAATATTAATTACAGACGGGCTTATTCTCCTTTCACACTCAACTGGTGTAACCCACGTGTTCTGACGCTCATCCAGCAATCAACACCCCATTCTCACATCAGCCTAAACCACAATGCTGGGTCTTGTATTTCTTTGTGTCCAGAGTTTGATTTAATCCAATTAAACCCCTACCGCTTTTATAACCTTACCATCCACATGATGCTAGCTCTTCTACCTTGCTCACTGACTCTTACATGGAAACACGCGGGCCTTGTCAGATAGAGGCCAGCGTTATATCTGGAGAAGCCTGGGGCAGAGATGGAGCCTGTTGTGGTTCCGCTAAAAGATGCAAGAGCACAGGATGGGATATGAGATGCAATGCAGGTCTAATGCTGGGAATTCCTCCGAACTTTTCGTTGCTAAACTAATTTAAATATTATTCTCAGTGGATATTTCATCCCAATCTTCAGCTCCTCTCTGAATTTAGTCTGTGTTACTGCATAAATACACGTGTTTGTGCAGCAGCTCAATAGCAGGAGCATATAGCTGGTCCAATCTGCGATAAACATCGGGTCATTGAAACCTGTTGAATAATAACGGTTTGTAATTCGCATTAATAAGAAAACTATCACGTACGTCGTCCAGAGCAGTATGAAGTTTCCGGATATGGTGAAGAGTAAGATAATGGATTTCCTTCGGTTCTCCATCTCCGGATCATTGTGATTCGCATCATTCTTGCTGCTCCTCAGCCTCCTGCGGACTCTACTGGCCGCCAAAATTTGTCCTACGGTCAGAGCATTGAGCAGCAGCATCAGGACTATTGGGAGCAGTGGGGTGAAACAGCGCTGAATCCAGGTAAATGCTACCCACGCAGTTACAGTGTAATACTCTAGTTTTGTATTACAGCCCCAGGGTATGTTGTCGATTGTATACCAGGGTTCAAATGCAAAGTTCCAGGGAATGTTTTTCAAACAGAACAGCAGACACACGGTTCCTATAACCATGGCTGCAGATTTCTCGGTGCAATATTTAGTCCTCAGCCTCTGGCAACAAATGGTAACAAAACGATCAAAAGTAAAAGCGACTGTTAACCAGACAGAAATATCTGTGACTACATGAACCAGGACAGCGTGGAAAGAACACACAGGTGTGAGCCACAGGAAGGTAGTTGGGAAATAATAATCATTAATCCGAACCAGTATCACATCAGTGATAATGACCAGTAGATCCGCCGCCGCCATGGCCACCAGGTAGCGGGTGATACACCTGGAGAGACCGCACTTTCCCCGGGACAGGATCACAATCGTCATCACGTTCGCTGTAAATGGGAAACAGACAGAAACAGGGAATCAGCCTTCAGATTACAGCAAGGGAGCCAGTTTCACAGTATTTGGTGTGAAATGTACTTTACTGCAGGATCTGGGAATGGGAACTGAACTCGTTACCGCTGCTAGGATTGGGCAGTTGATAACAATTTTAACATAAAATTGCAATGTTCAGTATAAGAGAGTCTGGTGTAAATAAGTGAAAATAAACGCCTCCAGCAAAGATTAAAACATGAACGAAAGGGTTTCTCTGGGAATTTCCTCAGAGCTGCTCCTCTTCCACCATCACAGCTTCATCAGAAGTGCAAGGAATCCCGACGAGTCCCGAGTAAATTACCAGCCCTTTAATTGTACGAGCAAATGGACAGCCAGTTAATGAGTTATAATTAATAGCAACAAGTAGCAGTTCAGTGACAGAAGAACGAATGAAAACAAAACGAAATTAAAGTGATTGAAAATAAGTACTGAATGGCCAGTTATAAATTGGGAGATAAATGATGGCTGAGGAGCAGTGAGAATGAAGCCGGCCCGAAATGTGGTAAATGCTAAACGGGGAGCACCGATGGTGAGATCATCGCCGGGTTTGGATCCGTGGCCAGGAGAGGGGAGCAGATACCAGGCGGGGGTCAGAACAGGCTCGTATTTGTCAGGTTGGATTCTCAGACTGGGGGGAATGACTAAAAACTGTTGAAAAGACAAATGTCAAACACCATGTTACAAAGCGACTTGTTGTGGGTCAACTCGACCAGTTTCTGTTTACAAACCACCGGATGGACATTTCAACAAAAGCAAAATACTGCGGATGCTGGAAATCTGAAATTAAAACAGAAAATGCTGGAAATACTCAGCAGGTCAGGCAGCATCTGCAGAGAGAGAAACACATTTAACGTCTCAGGTCGATGACCCTTCGTTAGAACAGGAAAAAGTCAGATGGACAGTTCACCTGATCAACCGACTTCCCCTCGCTGGGAACCCCAGGTCCTGACATCGGTGCCTTGAACAGTTCAACATCATGTGGGCAAACTCCAACAATCACCGCAAGGGGGAGTAGGTCAGATGTGAGCAGCAACAAACAAGCTGACCTTGTTCTGTGATCCCAGGAACAATTGAACCTTCCAAAGTACACGTAGTAAGACGAGCACACTCCCGACCTCGCTTTTGTCACCTCTGATAATGGATGAAACTTCAGAGGGAGGTGATGGTGGCGATCCGAGGCTTACAGCAAAGACCAGTGCAAGTGACAATAGCGGCTGCTGTCCAACCCATGACAACAAAGTACCTGCCGAGATTCAGCTTCAGAAAGTTTTAGTGGGCAGGTTGTACCTCTGAATTGGACGAATCCATCTGTAAAATTAATCCGACACACGAGCAATATTGAGAACCTGTCACCCTGGTCTGTAAGATTTTCCAAAATTACATCCTAGCAGATATGGGAAATATATACAACTGAGCATCCGGAATAAACAATCAACAATATCAGAGTTTCACTCAGGATAATGTGTCGTATGGCAGGTTGTCAGCTTGACATGGAAAGAAGCGTCATGGGTTAATTGGTACAGAATAAGAGAGAGAAAGAGTGTGTGGGAGAGAGAGAGAATGAGAGATGGATAGAACGAGATAGGGAGAGACTAAAAGAGAGAGTCAGTGAAAGGGGGAGGGGAGAGAGAGGGAGAAAGAAAAATTGAGATTGAGAGACAGAGACAGAGAGAGAGAAAAACGAGAACTATATATATCAGAGACAACTCTGTGCAGAAGGAAAAGCCTTTGCAAGATAAGGTAGGTGAAGTAGAAATAAGTCACTGTCTTCCTGCAGAACCGTCTTTAGACAAGAGACACTTAGGTGGAAATGATATGACATGATTTTAGGCGTGTATAATTTTTAAATAGTTAAGCAGCTGGTGGGATCTCCATGGATACAGAAATATATTGTAAAGGTACTGCCCCCGAATCAGAGATAAGAGATATGAGGTGCTGTCCAGTGACTCTGAGCAGGTTGAGGTGGACCTTCTGCTTGAACTGCTGCAGTCCATGTGGTGAAGTTGCTTCCACAGGGCTGTTAGGGCGGCACTTCTAAGGTTTGGACACAGTTACTATGCACCAAATGTGATGGGATAATTTTTTCCCAATGTTACCAATATTTTGTAATGAGTCAAACCATTTCAGTAATTTATTTATCTAAAATATGCAGCATTATACAAAATTGCTAAAATTATTCGCCACATTTATCATGCACTAAACCATTAATTGATTCAACAATTGGATCAGTGTTTCAATGGTTTATTAATTATAGTCCCGCCTTACTTAGAGTCACACTTTAAACAGTGGTGACACTTAAATAACAAACGATCTAGTTACGCAACGATTGCCGTCAATTACACTTGTTTCTATTTCCAAGTGCAATGACGGAATATGAAGAAAAGAATATCCACCACTCTGAGAATCCAACCACCAATGTCGTCAGTTAAAAATAAAAATATCTTTACTGCTGTGCCGTAATGTTTCTATTTCCCCAGCTCTCCGTTCCTTCAGTCTCCGGGCTCACTCTCCATGCAATGTCCCGAATATAACCATTAAAGCACAGAACATTATAATATCAATAAGCATATCGCAAAAGGAAGAGGGAGGACAGTTAGGGCGTGATATTCCCAGAATTTCTGAAAGTGACCCGTAATCTGTAGAATAATCACCTCCGGACAAACACAGCAACTGAGCAGACCCGCAAGGAGAGCAGTAATACAAAGAGACACGGACTTATACAATCAATAACCGGTTACAATGCCTCACCGGGAACTCCACGGGCGACAAGTATAACTTCAGAAATCACTTATACCAGTTACACTGAAAATGGACACGCGATTAATGGAACTCCCATTGCAGAAATGCTGATGACTTGGGAGCTTGATGCACAGTTACACAGGGACACAGGAGGAGGTTATTCAGCCCCACAAGCCTTTTCCAACATCACATTAGACCCCGGCTGATCTGCACCTTAACTCCATTTACCTGTCTTGGTTCCATATCCCATGATACTCATACCATAAAAAGTTATATCCATCACAGTCTTCAAAATTTCAATTGACCGAGCACTGACGGGCTTTTGGGAAAACGAGTTCCAGGTTTCCACTGCCCTTTGTGTGAGAAAGTGTTTCCTGATTTCCCTCCTAAATGGCATAACTCTCATTTTAAGATCATGTCCCCTCGTTCTCCAATCTCCACCAAGGAAACAGTTTCTCTGCATATACATTATCGAATCTCTTTATCATTTTAAATAACTCGTATATAACACCCCTCAACATTCTAAACACAAGGAATACAAACTAAGTTTATGCAATCTGTCCTCACAATTTAACCCTTTAAGCCCCGGTGTAATTCAGGCGAACCTGCGCTGAACTCCCTTCAAGACGAATACATGTTTCCGGCGATGCGGTGCCCAAGACTGAACTCGTGCTCCAGATGGGGTCTGACCAAGGTTCGATTTAACTGAAGCATCACTTGCTCACTTTCGAATTTAAACACCCTTGTGAAAAAAAACAAAATCCCATCAACATTTATCCCTGCTTTTTGTCTCCTTCCTCGCAAGCAACTACCAACCTGTCTCACAAGGTTACCTCCAATACTGTGCAATCTCACCTTTGTTAATAATTTCTGTGTGAAACCTTATCTGAAGCAGGGAAATAACTGACACTGTATTACAACTTGTGAATATGGGGACCAACATTCCATTGCATCGTGTGCTGACGGTTTTTACAGTTAAAATTACCCCCGCTGACAGGACATTGAATGAAGATAACAATTGGAGCTTTTGCTGGATATTATATGTGCATTATGATCTCAATGAACATATCACTCAAGGAAGATGGCGGACAGGGAGGATGTGATATTCAATTAAATTCTGACATTGATTTGGAAAAAGCAAAACAAATTCTTCAGAAGGAACAGAAAAAATATCGGGCATGTACAAAGACCAGTGACACACATAAACCCTGATTCACAAAGTCAGTAAGTTCAGAATCAGTTAGCGGGAACACCAAATACCGCTTGTAGAACGGGAACATGGCAAACAGATATACAATACATTCCACTTTATTTATCTCTGAGAAATGATGGGGACTCTTGGTGCAGGACACCGAGCCACAATGGACCCTGTGAGCTGTAATATTCAGAGAAAGACTTATTAATACAGGAGCGAAGCTTCCAATGGGAGCATTAGGCTGCATTGTTCCTGAGATTTGTGAGAGTCAGTGGGACAGTGAGACAACTCACTTCACTATGTCCTTACTGAGTAACATCTTTAAACAGACCTGGCAGAGTTTAAAAACCAATAGTAGAAATATTTTAGTTTGATGCCGATCACATTTGTTCAAAAAGCAACCTGGAACTTTTAGTAGCAGCGGGTATTGGGAACTCATTCCACTGAATGTGAGATTTCAGTTTCCCAGCTGAAGGGGAGAATTTGATTCTTTGTAAAGTAGGAGTTAAAATACACCGGTTTCATACCCAGGGCTCAGTCACACTAAACTATGAATCTGAGCCAGAGGAATGTAACACAGACACAGCTTACAGGGCGATATGATCAAAGTGTTTAAAATGTTGCAAGGATGGGAGAAGGTAGATAGAAGCAGATTGATTCCAGCAAATGATGGGGTCAAGAACGAGGTGTCATAGATACAAGATTGAACAGAAGACATTCGGAACATTGGAAAAGGGAGCGGGAGAAACATCTTTACAAAGAGAGTTGGGAGGCAGTGGAGTTCAGTTCCAGGGTTAGTGGTTGAGGCAGAAGCTATGCTCAGTTTCAGAGTAGAGTGGATAGGTTGATGGAGGAAGAGGTGATGAAGGGATATCGGGACAGGCTGGTTAACTGTCTTTACAAATATCTTCTAACTGTAAGGATCAGAAGGGAACTAAATATCACTTGGTAGCGAGCAGCGGTTTGACCGGGCGGACAGGCTGGCTGAGAGTTCAGCCAGTGTTATATCAACATGCAAGTGTATGATCTGAACAATAAAAGTGTCCGGTTTGTATAAAGGGACCAGAACCCGGCTTCTGATCGGTGCTCTGGGTAAAATGCGGGTGATGGAAGCTGAAACGGATTTTTCAAATGGGGACAAACCCAGGAGAGTTTCACAGAGTGCCGCTGCTTTGTTTCAATTACTCTCTCACTGCATTGGATTCCCGGTCTGAGCTGCTGGAAGGGATGTGACAGGCAGCACAGTGCCCGCCCGGTGGGTGAAGAGGAGTCTGAGAACAGGCTGGTGACCGGTCAGGACAGAAGACCAGGGCGAGATCCTATGTCCCTGCATGGAGCACAAACGCACCCTCGGCATGGAGTGTGTTCAGCAGGAACAATATCCAGCACTTTGCTGGAAACAGACAGAGAAGAGCGGGAAGATTCTGATTAATGAGACTGAACAAATCCCAGTCCTGACTGTCCGGATTCCCAGGTATATATCCAGGAGCGGCCGTCAGTCGAGCGATCCCCAGCGGGAGTCAGAGGGGGAAAAACTGGAGCATTTTATAACACAGTGAATGTTCAGTAAAATATAGTCCTTGTCAGGTATTACCGAGTGTTACTGGAAAGAAGGGGAGGAGAGAAAATTTGGCCGGGCATGGAAACAATGGAATTAAAATATTCCATGGACTCACACATTGCACGAGTTCTCAGTTAAAATGGAATCATTGGAAAGACATTAAATGCAGAAAATAATCTGCAGTTTTTATGGGGTTTAAAGAAACTTAAAAATGCAAAAAATTATCAGTCAATGAACGAGGTACAGCGGGAAATACAGTCACTGAATTTCTGCCTTTCAATTGACTTGTGAAAAACAGTGAGAAAAGGACACTTACCGAGATAGGAGCAGAAACAGAGTCAACCCTGATTCACAACTTTAGTAATGGAAGATAATCACTTACCGGGGATTCCAACGGCTGCTATAATCGGATAGTAAATCATTACTGCCTGTACAACTGGCGGTAAGATGGTAAATGGATATGCAATGAACGGAACTCTCATTCTGTCGGAGAAGTGATGGTGACTCTTGGCACTGGACACAGGGCTCAACTGAGTCTGTGAGATGAGAGATTAAGATAAAACCATTTATAATTGAGGGACAATTCCCGTGGGATCAGGAAGCATCAGGAGTATTGACATTACTTCCAGTCATTTGGGCAGCGTGTCAACTCCCTACACTGTCATGTTTGTGCTGCACTAATTAGATACAAATTGCTATTACAAGTGTTTTGAAATGAAACCGCCCAAAGATTGGAATAATACTTTGCTCACATTTCTCTCTGTCAATGTACTGAAAGCCGGGCTCTGACCGCATCGCTGCAACACCTTCAACAGAAGCAGCTTCAGGGTCCCCTCTGTGACGTCACACGGCTCACTCCTGTCGATGCACCAACTGAATTCCCCCAATTCTCAAACATCTTTCAGTGTTTACACCACCCCCGGCGCTCCAAACTCAGCCATTTCAATGTGGGAGTTTAGGCTGGCAATTGAGTGAGGAATTTATGTCTTTAGGACGGGAAGAGTCGGGCTTTGCAGCAACACCTGGAATAAATTAAATCTAACATCTCAGGTAGAAAAATGAAACCATGGACAGGGGCTCGAAAAATCCTGGATTTCACTGAAATCCACATTCTATAAAGGTTACAGGTTAAGGCAGAGCCCTGTTCCTTTAGAGGGATAATCTAGGTATGGGGTACTATACAATATTGAAATAGGTTGGGCCACATTTAGAGCACAATCGCTGTGGAAATCTGCATCCCCCAGGATTCTGTGGGCTGCGGTGGGGATTAGAGTTTCTGCTCATTTCATTATTTTCTATTATTATCCATTCCCAGTAGTTTCACTTTGATCTTTCCAGTGATATTATCGAAGGCCAGTCCGTGGGACACAGGTGCATTCAGACCAGGAGTCGGTCATTCAGCGTCTCGGGCCTGCTCCGCCATTCAATTTGATCATTGCTGATCTGCAGCTCAGCTCCGTTTCCGCGGCTTTGCTGCTTATCCCTTCATATCCTCAGCTAACAACAATGTATCGATCACAGCCATGAAAGCTCCAAATAATCCCGAGCATCTGCAGCTTTTTGTTGGTTAGAGTTTCAAATTCCCACCAGCCATCGTGTGACAAAGTGCATCTTGATTTCGCTCCTGAATGACATAAATCTAATGTTAAGCTTATTGTATAGAATTACATACAATATACAGCAGAGGAACAGGCCATTCGGCCCAACTGGTCCAAGCTGCTGTTTCTGCTCTACCAGTCTCCTCTCACCCCATCACCATGGCCTTCTAGTCATTTCACCCTCATGTATTTATCTAGCTTCCCCTTAAATACATCTGTGCAACTCGATTCAACTAATGATTGTGGTAGCGAGTTCGACAATACGTCCCCTTGTTCATGATTCTTGCACCAGACAGAATTGTTTCCCGGTATCTACCCTATTGAATCGTTAGACATTTTAAGCACCTCTTACAGGTCAGCCCTCAATCTCCTTTTCTCAAGGAAATGGAAGCAATATTTTGCAACATGTCCTCGTAATTTAACCCTTTTAGCTCAGGTAAATTTCAGGTGATTCTGTGCTGCATCAACTCCAAGGCCTATATATAATCAGTGAGGGACTCGGGAGGTGAGAGAAGGAAGGAAGACTGGAAAGTGGATGGGAGGGACAGATTGGGGCCTCGTGGAAAGAGAGGGGCAATGGGGGTCGGAGGATGGGGAGACTAGAGCATGGGAGGTCAGAGAGAGGATAATGGGGTCAGCCAGAGGGGGAATGAGGGTCATGACAGGGGAATGGGGTTAGGGAGAGGTGGCAAGAGGGTCAACAGCAGGTACATGGGATCCTAGAGACGGGGGAAGTGAATCAGCAGCAGATAAATCGGGCCAGGGAGTGCGGGAAGGTGGTCAGCAGCAGGTAAATGGGTTCAAAGAGAGGGGGAAAGAGGGTCAGCAGCCGGTAAATCGGGCCAGAGAGAGGAGGGAAGAGGGTCAGCAGCAGGTAAATGGGGTCAGAGATAGGGGGGAAGAGGGACAGTAACAGGTAAATGGGCTCAAAGAGAGGAGGGAAGAGGGTCAGCAGCAGGGAAATGGGGTCAAGCAGAGGGGGAAGAGGGTCAGGAGCAGGTAAGTGGGTCAGAGAGAGGGGGAAGAGGGTCAGCAGCAGGTAAAAGTGGTCAGAGAGATGGGGAAGAGGGTCAGCAGCAGGTAAATGCGGCCAGAGGGAGGGGGAAGAGGGTCAGCAGCGGGTAAATGGGGTCAGAGGGAGGGGGAAGAGGGTCAGCAGCAGGTAAATGTGGTCAGAGAGAGGGGGAAGAGGGTCAGCAGCGGGTAAATGGGGTCAGAGGGAGGGGGAAGAGGGTCAGCAGCAGGTAAATGGGGTCAGTGTGAGGGGGAAGAGGGTCAGCAGCGGGTAAATGTGGTCAGAGACAGGAGGAAGAGGGTCAGCAGCAGGTAAATGGGGTCAGAGAGAGGGGGAAGAGGGTCAGCAGCAGGTAAATGGGGTCAGTGTGAGGGGGAAGAGGGTCAGCAGCGGGTAAATGGGGTCAGAGGGAGGGGGAAGAGGGTCAGCAGCGGGTAAATGGGGTCAGAGGGAGGGGGAAGAGGGTCAGCAGCGGGTAAATGGGGTCAGAGGGAGGGGGAAGAGGGTCAGCAGCAGGTAAATGGGGTCAGAGAGAGGGGGGGAGGGTCAGCAGCAGGTAAATGGGGTCAGAGGGAGGGGGAAGAGGGTCAGCAGTGGGTAAATGGGGTCAGAGGGAGGGGGAAGAGGGTCAGCAGCAGATAAAGGGGGTCAGAGAGAGGGGGAAGAGGGTCAGCAGCAGGTAAATGGGGTCAGAGAGAGGGGGAAGAAGGTCAGCAGCAGGTAAATGGGGTCAGAGAGAGGGGGAAGAGGGTCAGCAGCAGGTAAATGGGGTCAGAGAGAGGGGGAAGAGGGTCAGCAGCAGGTAAATGGGGTCAGAGAGAGGGGGAAGAGGGTCAGCAGCAGGTAAATGGGGTCAGAGAGAGGGGGAAGAGGATCAGCAGCAGGTAAATGGGGTCAGAGAGAGGGGGAAGAGGATCAGCAGCAGGTAAATGTGGTCAGTGTGAGGGGGAAGAGGGTCAGCAGCAAGTAAATGTGGTCAGTGTGAGGGGGAAGAGGATCAGCAGCAGATAAATGGGGTCAGAGAGAGGGGAATCTCCATAGGGCTGTGGATGACTATCTTCATGACTGAGATCGATAGATATCTGGGCACCAACTGAATCAAGGGATATGAAGATCGGGCAGGAAACTGAAGTTGTGGTGGAAGTTCAGCCATGATCTTACTGATTGGTGGAGCAGCCTCGAGGGTTTCTATGGCCTACTCCTGCTCCTTTTTCTTATGTTATTATGAAACGCAGCAGCCAATTTGTGCACAGCAAGCTCCCACAAACGGCAATGTGACAATGACCAGATAATCTGTTGTTTTGAGTTGATTGAGGGATAAATATTGACCAGGACACCGGGTAATTTCCCTGCTCTTTTTCGAAGTAGTGCCGTATGTGATCTTTTACGCCCACCTGAGAGGGCAAACGGGGCTTGGTTTTAACGTCTCAGCTAAAACACGGCAACTCCGACAGTGCAGCACTCCCTCAGTGCGGCACTGCAGTGCCCAGGTCACTGGACCAATATCTTTCTGATTCAGGGTGTCACCAACTGAGCCAGGGCTGACACACGGCCTCCCTGAAGGACCACTTCATTGTATCGAAACGGAGCTGGAGCTTCCCGGATTGTTGGAACCGACAGGTTGCAGGTGTCCTGTTGAGCGAAAGAATCTCTCTGAGAAGAGCGGGAAGCCAATCGGGGAAATTAAAGGAAGTGGTGAATTAGTGACCTGCCAGACACCCAATCCGGGAATGACGGATTCAAACAAATATAGGAAAGAAGGAACTCTACGGGGACCTGTTCGCTAATTCTTCAACATCGTAAAACCATCCCAAGTAATTCTCCCGGTGTCCTGGCCGGTATTTCCACCTTACATTAATTTCACGGAAACTTTGACTTTAAATCAGACAATAGTCAGAAGATGGCAGCGTGAATCTACATTGCAGCTGAATGTATTGTCATGTATTGTGTTTAAAGTTACCTCACACTATTTATAAAATGGGGCGCACAGTTAAGATGAAGAGGGGCAGGCGAACTGTGGTTTCCACTGCGGCTGCTGCTCAACAATAATTGCCCTCAGTGTGTACAGTGAGCAGAAGGAATTGCTGCTGTTTCTTCACATTTCCCACTGCACTCATTGTCATTCTGCTTTAACAGAACCAGCTTGGATCTCCAGATACATTTAAACAATAAACCTCGGGGCTGATAGAATAATACTACAATAATATGAACATCATGTGCTTTCAATGGAGAAGTGTTTTCCACCTGCCGTGAGCAGAGAGCTTGGTGAAGACAGCGTTGGGTGAATCTGCTAAACTGAGTGGTGATGGGAAGTTGGTGAGAGTGGGACTTCGGTGCAGAGGGGGAAGGAAATGCTCGGTAATTTAAATCAAGGAAGAACAGTAAATACACAAAATAGTGTAACTAATTAGATCTAGGAATAAAATTAACTAGGTTCAGGATAGCAACATTAAAGGAATCTGAACTGCATTAAATAAAAATCGGATGTACGTCATTAATTAAATAATAAGTAGGAGTAAGGAGTGCTAAATTAATATATATAGAATAATAGAATAGAATCATAGAAGTTTACAGCACCGAAGGGGCCATTCGGCCCATCGTGCCAGTGCCTGTTCTTTGAAAGAGCGGTAAAATTTGAAGCCAGACCCCAGCGTTTTACTCTTAATCCTGGAAATCAGTTCCCTTCAAATACAGGTCCAATTGTAATCAAGATCAAGGGGCAGGTGAGACCCGATGCCTGCAATTCTTGTGGCATTTAGCAGCTGCAGAAAGTTTCCTGTTTCCTGGACAACCACGTGTGCAGGAAGAGCCCCCAGTTTCTCGAGCTCAGGGTTTCTGAGACTGAGGAGCGGCGGGAGTCACTGCTGGGCATTCGGGTGATGGCAATTCCCCGCAGAAAAAGTTGCAGGAGGTGGTAACCACGCAGCTACAGAGAGTTCAGGTGGGGAGTAAGTGGGTGGCCAGCCGGCAGGTGAGGAAGAGGCAGGCCCTGCAGGAATCCCCCGCGAATCTGGCCCTCTCAACCCGGTTTTCCGTGCTGATACCAGTGACGGTGATGACACCCTGGGGGAGTGCATCCTAGAGCAAAGAGCTTGGTGAAGGGAGAGATGGGTGAATCTGCTAAACGGCTTCGTGGGGCAAATGGCTGCACAGGGGGCGCAGCAATGCGAGCACATTCAGTAGTGCTTGGGGATTCGACATTCAGCGGGGAGAGACAGGCGTTACAGCATCAGTCGTCGTGATTCTCGCAGAGTATGTTGCCTCCCTGATGCCAGGGTGATGGACATCATTGATAGGGTGCATAACATTTTGCGAAGGGCAGATGAACAGCCAGCAGCCATGATCATTGTTGGAACCAATGACAGAGATAGGAAACGGGCTGTGTTCCTACAGGCACATTTTCCAGAGCAAGTTAAATTGCAGGACCAAAAATGGCAGTAATCCCTGGATTACTCCCAGTGTCATGTCCTGGAGCATATAGGAGAAGTAAGATAAGACATGTTGATGTGTGGCTGGAGAACTGGTGCAGATGGGAGTTGTAAGACATTCTGATTGTCTGATAGTTTATAGAGTTCAGACTCGTGGAACAGACAACACAAAACCCAATGAATCTGTGAAATTTCTTTTAATTAAAAATCCACAAGAGGTTACAAGTAAAATTAACAGAATACAAACAGTACTCAATTCATGTACTTATCACAAGCAAGGATCAAAAATCATTTACTTTAAGCTCAGGTGACTAAAAGCAAACCCACATGCATACAACACCTGGTTGGGTATTGGAGCCGTGGGGCAGTGGGTGAATGGGTGGGAATTGGAGTTGGGGGTGCGTGGGTGAATGGTTGGGTATTGGAGCCGGGGGGGGCAGTGGGTGAATGGTTGGGTATTGGAGCCGGGGGACAGTGGGTGAATGGTTGGGTATTGGAGCCGGGGGGCAGTGGGTGAATGTTTGGGTACTGGAGCCGGGGGGCAGTGGGTGAATGGTTGTGTACTGGAGCCGGGGAGCAGTGGATGAATGGTTGGGTATTGGCACCGGGGGGCAGTGGTTGAATGCTTGGGTACTGGAACTGGGGGTGCAAGGGTGGTGCAGTGGGTGAATATTTGAGTATTGGAGCCGAGGGCCGGGCGTGTTGCAGTGGGGCATGGTGGAGTATTGGAGACGATGGGCAATGGTTGGGTATTGGAGCTGGGGGCAATGGTTGGGCATTGGAGCTGGGTGCAATGGTTTGGAATTGTTGCTGTGGGGGGAGCTGTGTTTGTGTATTGGATCCGGGGGGCAATGGTTGGGCATTGGAGCCGGGGACAATGGTTGGGTTTTGTAGCTGTTGGTGGAGCTGTGTTTGTGTATTGGCTCCGGGGGGCAGTGGTTGAGTATGGTAGCTGTGGTGGGAGCAGTGTGTATGTATTGCAGCCGGGGGCAATGGTTTGGTATTGGAGCTGCGGGGCGGGGGAATGCACTGGTTGTGTATTGTAGCTGTGGTGGGAGCAGTGGTTCGGTATTGGAGCCGGTGGGTAATGGTTGGGTATTGTAGCTGTGGTGGGAGCAGTGGTTGGGTACTGGAGCTAATGGGCAATGGTTGGGTATTGCAGCTGTGGTGGGATCAATGGTTGGGTATTGAAACCTGGGGGCAATGGTTGGGTATTGTAGCAGTGGTGGGAGCAGTGGTTAGGTATTGGAGGCGGGGGCAATGGTTGGGTATTGGAGCCTGGGGGCAATGGTTGGGTTCTGTAGTTGTGGTGGAAGCAGTGGTTGGGTATTGGAGCTTGGGTGCATTGGTTGGGTATTGTAGCTGTGGTGGGGGCAATGTTTGTGCATTGTAGCTGTGGTGGGAGCAGTGATTGGGTATTGGAGCTGTGCTGGGAGCAGTGGTTGGGTATTGGAGCTGAGGGGCAATGGTTGGGTATTGCAGCTGTGGTGGGAGCAATGGTTGGGTATTGGAGCCGGGGGGACAATTGTTGGGTATTGCAGCTGTGGTGGGAGCAGTGGTTGGGTATTGAGCTGGGGGGCACTGCCAGGTGCAATATGATGGACTTTGATTCCTTGGCTGGAAGTGAGGAAAAGATGCAATGGCAGCTTGAAGGAATGTTGTTAAAGGAGAACCAGATGTTCAAGGACCAGGGAGGGGAGATTAGACAGGTGTTGTTCTCAGTGACGGACCGAGTGTCCAATGAACATAAACTGCAGGTCAAAATTAGTGCACCATCCAAGAGGATGCTCAGGCTTCAATTGACGCCTCAAAGGGAGTTGCTTGTAGCATGTATGGGGTATTCCTTCTTTCCCCCAATACACCGGGGATGGGGTGATATCAAGAACAACCTAATCCCCAACTTTGTGACAAATAAACAGCTGGCAGAATGGAAGGTGTCGACGTCACGCTTTCCATTTGTGAACTCAGGAGGTTGGGCAGAGTCTGGGCTACGACTCACCCGTGCCATGCTAAACTGAAGGGTCTGGGAGGGAGCATTCCTGCCCTGACAATACAAGCGACCCAATATCCATAAAAGTATGGTCAGTAGAATCAGTTCTGATATTGGAAGAGAAATTGCATTATGAATATCAGCCATTCCCACCGTACATGGTTCAAGTAAATGAAGGAAAGACAGTGCCAGACATGGCAAAATGATCTTTAATCAAAGGATGTGTTGATATCACCTGAGGGAAGTTAATGAAACACTATGGGGGTCTTGTTTGGAATTAAGAAACTCCAAATTGCACCATGTCTGTAATATGCTGGCACCAGAGATAAACTAATACTAGTTGTGTCGCACAGGGGCGCTATTGTGTCACTACGGCCGCAGCCTCTGTGAATACAGACCCCTCACCTGCCCTGTCACCCACTCCTCTTTCTGCTTTGAACCAACCCAGGTCACCAAGATAGATCATGAGATCCTGATACCAGTGATCAAGCATAATGTTACTAACATCACAGTGCACGGTGATATGCTCTTAGACACTGACACAATATTGATTGGATTTGGATATCCACTGGACGCCCCTCCGCCACACCACGCACGTCACTAAAACTAAAATAGATTAGAGAACGAACCGTGATCACAGTAAAACACCTGCACCAACTACACCAGGAAAATGAAAACCTGCTAACAGAGCTAGAGGGAGTGGGAAGGAAATCACGGTGGGAGCAAGTCAATAACATCTTGATACGCCTGTTGTTCAGAATTATTTCACAACTGTTAATTATTTTCCAATGCCGTCTACTGTTCCTGGTGATCATTGTGTATGCATTGCTTCGACAAGCCCTTACACAATTGAAGAGGAAAAACAAGGAGCCGGGTCAGCAGAGAGCTCTCCCAAGCCTGGAGTGCGGGGAAACTCAGGAATAATGATCAACCAATGAAATAAGGCCAAAGGAACCGTTGGAGCCATGCGGACATGTTTGGTGTGCTGACATCAATGTAACAGTAATCGACTGTATACTCCAAGCAAATCAACAGTAAAGACAGAAAGAAAGTTAATTGGCTCAGAGTGATTGCTCAAATTCTGGGTCTAAAGGGGGGAAATGTTAGCATGATTTAAGATGATTTATGTCAGAATGCTTTAAGATGATTCACTGGTCCAACTATCCCAGCGTCCTTTCACTTAGATTTGCATTATTATATCAACAAGGGAGATCCAAGCATATTAATAGTAACTTTCAAAAGTGAATTGAGGTGTTCCGCAAAGCAATCACCCAATCTCTGTGTGGTCTCCCCAATGTAGCGGAGTCTGCAGCAAGTACAGTTTACTAAATTGCAAGAAGAAAAGTAAATCGTTGTTGCACCTGGAAGTTGTGTTTGGGTCCCTGGACAGTGAGAAGGGAAGAGGTAAAAGGGCCGGTGTTGCATCTCCTGCGCTTGCACGGGAAGGCGTCGTGGGAAGGGGAAGGTGTGGGCGGGTGATAGATGAGTGGACCAGATTGTCGCAGAGGGAGCAGTCTCTGCTGACTGCTGAAAGGGGACGGCAGGGGAAGATGTGTTTGGTGATGGGATCACGCTGGAGGTGGTGGAAATGGCGGAGGATGATCCGTTGAATGTGGAGGCTGGTGGGGTGAAAGGTGAGGACAAGGGAAATCCTATCGTGCTTCTGAGAGGAAGAGGAATGGGTGAGAGCAGAAGTGCGGGAAATGGAACAGTCGAGAGTCCTGTCCACCATGGTGGAGGGGAGTCCTTGGTTGAGGGAAAAGTAAAACATATCGGAAGGTGGCATCATCAGAAGAGATGCGATGGAGATGGAGAAACGGAGAAAAAGGAATAGAGCCCTTACAGGAATCAAGGTGGGAGGAAGTGTCGTCAAGTTAGCTATGGGAGCAGCTGGGCTTATTTGGTTGAAGTGAATGGATTCAAAGGAGAATTAGTTCAATGTATTTTCAATACAAGGGCAGCCAGGCGGAGGAGGGGCTGGTGGATGGTGACTGTGTTGGCCTCCGTTCAAGGAAGAAGCGGAGGGCCCTCCTGCCGTCCTGGTGGCTGATGGAATGTAGAGGGATTGGACGCCCACAGTGAAAGGGAGACGATGAGGAGCAGGAAACTGGAAAGTAACTGTTGTTTATTTCCACAGCAGCTTTCAAATCACTGGCATTATCAATGGATTGGTATGTTGATGTGAAAGGAATTTGTTGAATTGTGTACAACTGTGCGTCGCTGTTTAAATCAGCAGGGCGGTTGAAGGATTCCTGTTAAAGATCGAGTGTACTTCAGTTCGTTTGGTTTCGAGCACTGCTGCCGGTGGATGTGATAATTTGTCCGAGAATTGTAACCATTGGAAAGGAAGTTTTAATATTTATATCTCACATTTCCAGGCAGCGTTCCTACATTTACAACAGGCTCTCCGCCGATTGACAGAAAATAGAAACACGAGTGGGTCATTTAACCCTTCGAACCTGTTCCGCCATTCAGTGAGATCATGTCTGACCTGGATCTTAACTTCACCCACCTGCTTTGACTCCAAATCAACCCCTATCTTGCCTGACAGAAAACTATCGACCTGAGCCTTAAATTATTAATTACTTTGGCAAAAGAACGCGAGCTGAGATGAGGTTGTTTTATTACTCAGAGGATGAGATTGTTTTATTACTCAGAGGGTAGTTATGATCTGGAATTCACTGTCTGAACTGTTGGTGGAAGCAGATCCGATCGCTGATCCAATAGTCACTATCAGAAGGGAATTGGATAAATACTTGATGGCGAAAAATGTGCAGGGCTGTGGGGGAAGTGCGTCATTCTATGGTGGTTCTATGATGGGACAATGCTCTCCCTCAGTGAGCTTGTGTTTTCACCGGTAAACGTCAGGTCCCGGCATTAATTCTCGTCCGAGCCGGCTGGGACTTTCTCACCTTTAATGTGATGTTTCTCTTTTTCTTGCTCTATGATTCGCTCTATTTCTCTCTGTTTCTGTTGTTCTTACCATCTGTCAGTCTCTCTGTATGTCTCACTCAGTCTCAGTCACTTTCTGTAAGCTTTTCTCATTGGGTCTCTGTTTATCCCTCCAACTATTACTTTCTCTCGGTCACTCTCCCCATCGCTCCCCCACAACATTTTACTCTGCACCTTATAATATAACCCTTTAAGCGCTGGCTCAGTTTAGAGCTTGCTGATCCTGGGTGTTTGACCTGCATTTTAACATTCTTCCTTCAAAGGCTTTCAGTGTTGACGGGAGGGTTACATGTTCTGTGGGCTAAAAGCCGAGGGGTTTCTTGTCTAGTTATGAACGGTCAGCTCAATGCGTTACTTGTCCAGCTGCTGTGCTTTTGCAGTTGAGCTATTCACCGTCTGTAGTTTTAGAAAATGTCTTTATCCTCTCACATTTTCAGATTATGCTGACGCATAGTCTGCTCTGCGCTGAAAACTAAACTTAGTCAGCAAGGGATTTGTCGCATTTTCAAGCACTGCGCGGGTAGGCTTCTATCAGCAGGGTGGCTGAGTGGTTAAGGCATTGGACTTACAAATCCAATGAACGTGTGTCTGCGTGGGTTCGAATCCCACTCCTGGTAAATGCTCAGGCAGCGAGGTTGAAAGTAAATGCTAAAGCTATTTTTGGTATGAAAACGCTTATGATCTCTGCAAAGGATGGTGCCATATTTATAATTCACCCTTCAAGACAGCGTTTCTTCATTTCCAATTGGTGAGCTGAACACAGGAACCGGAGGAGGCCATTCAGCCCCTTGAGCCTGTTCACCATTCACTGAATTCCTGTCTGAGCTGTGTCTTAACTCCATCCAGCTGCTTTGGCTCCAGATCATTTTAACGCATGTGTAGCATAAACGTACCGATCTCAGATTTACATTATTAGTTGAGCTGGATGTGGTAAACCACTGTTTGTATTCCACTGTGTACATGCCTGGACATGCCTCGGCTGACTCCTCCCACAAGTCCTAGCATAAAGGTGACTGCTCCCCAGCCCTTTGTATTTCTGGACCGGTCGACCACTCGAGGCAGACCTTCATTCTTTTGTTAATAAAAGCCTTTAGTTACTCTCTTAACTCTCAGTCTTTTATGAGCAATTGATAGCGCATCAATTTTATTAACAACATTTTTATAATGGAGAAGATCCTCACACCAGCATGCCTGGACTTAGATCATCGGGAGGCGGACTCATCCACCAAGTTTACTCACTGGCTTAAGTGTTTCGAAAAATTCCTGACCGCCTCCGCAGCAATCAAATCGGACGAGGACAAACTGGATGTCCTGACCTCCAAAGTGAACCACCGAGTGTACTCGGTCATCCAAGACGTGACCTCGTACGCGGATGCTATCGAGCTCCTCAAGGACCAGTACACGTGCCCAGTGAATGAAGTGTACGCCAGGCACCTTCTGGGGAGTCGTAAACAACAACCTGGGGAATCGACCGTGGAATACCTTCAGGCACTGTCTGTGCTTGGCCAGCCCTGTGGTTGTAAGGATGTAAAGGCCGCCATGTACACAGAGGAACTTATCCGGGATGCTTTTGTAGCGGGCCACAGATCCAATTACACCCGACAGCGACTGTTGGAGCAGAGTGACCTCGACCTCAACTAGGCCTCTGAATTCGCACTATCATTGGATGCAGCCTACCGGGGCATGGATGCCTACTCCTCTGCACCGTGGACGCCGCGGGGAATGACAGCCTGGGACATGGTAGGACCGCCTCATAGCGCCGTGCCACCCCAGCCACACCCCAGCAATGGCCCAACTACCGCAGCAGTGTCCCAAGGCCAGACAGCAGTGCCCCAATGCCAGAAATGCTACTTCTGTGGCCAGGCAAAACACCCCAGAGCGCACTGCCCGGCGAAAAACGCGATCTGCTCGGGCTGCGGGAAGAAGGGACACTACGCTAGTGTCTGCAGGGCCAAAGCCACCCCGAACCCCAGCAGCGCCGCGTGTGGGCCATGCGGGCCGCCATCTTGGGCCTCTCTGGCCATGTGCGAACCACCGGTACAGCAGCCATTTTGGACGCCTCCAGCCACATGGGGATCATGGACGCCACCATCTTGGATGACAGCCGGAATGCAGCAGGCCCCCAACACCGCCTCATCTGATACCCGCAGCGACACACCGACCCCTACGCTGGCATCCGTTACACTGGACCAAGCGAGACCGCACCAGCTGGCCAGTTCCACAATGGACATTAAGGTAAATGGTCACGATACAATCTGCCTTTTTGACTCTGGGAGCACGGAGAGCTTCATCCACCCCGACACGGTGCGGCGTTGCTCTCTCCCAGCCCTGCCTGCGCACCAGCGGATTTCTATGGCCTCCGAGTCCCAGTCGGCGGACATCGGCAGCTACTGCGTGGTGACACTCGTAGTCGACGGGACTGTGTACGATCATTTTAAACTTCTGGTCCTGCCCGACCTCTGCGCTGCCCTCCTGCTGGGGTTAGATTTTCAGTGCCACCTTAAAAGTGTTACGATGGCGTACGGTGGACCCCTACCCCCACTCACAGTCCGCAGCCAGCAGCTTCCAAACTGCCCGCTGCGCACCAGGTGCAACCTCTCCACACTCAGAGTCACCCCCCCCCCCACTGTTTGCAAACCTCACCCCCGACTGTAAGCCCATCGCCACAAAGAGCAGGCGATACAGTGCCGGGGACAGGGTTTTCATTAAAACCGAAGTGGAGTGGCTCCTGAAGGAAGGGATTATTGAGGGCAGCACCAGCCCCTGGCGAGCCCAGGTTGTGGTCATTAAGACCGGCGAGAAGCAGCGCCTGGTCATCGACTACAGCCAGACAATAAATCGCTACACCCTGCTGGACACCTACCCACTCCCCTGCATAGCTGATATGGTCAACCAGATCGCGCAGTACCGCGTCTTCTCGACCATTGACCTGAAATCAGCGTACCACCAGCTCCCTATCCGCCCTGAGGACCGCCAGTATACCGCCTTTGAGGCAAACGGCCGCCTCTATCACTTCCTTAGGGTTCCCTTTGGCGTCACCAACGGGGTCTCCGTCTTCCAAAGGGAGATGGACCGGATGGTAGATCAAAATGCGTTGCAGGCCACTTTCCCATATCTGGACAATGTGACCATCTGCGGCCGTGACTTGCAGGACCATGACGCGAACCTCGAAAAATTCCTCCGCACCGCCCAACTCCTGAACCTGACATATAACAAGGAGAAGAGCATATTCCGCACAAACCGCCTCGCCATCCTTGGCTGTGTTGTGGAACACGGAGTCATCGGCCCCGACCCCGACCGGATGTGTCCCCTTATGGAACTCCCACTGCCCCACTGCCTCAAGGCCCTGAAGAGGTGCCTAGGGTTTTTCTCCTATTACGCCCAGTGGGTCCCCTACTATGCGGACAAGACCCGTCCGCTGATCAAGTCCACCTCTTTTCCCTTGACGGCAGAGGCCCGCTTAGCCTTCCACCATATCAAGGAGGACATTGCCAAAGCCACCATGCAGGCAGTGGACGAATCCATCCCCTTCCAGGTGGAAAGTGACGCGTCCGACTTTGCCCTGGCCGCTACCCTCAATCAGGCGGGGAGACCCGTGGCCTTCTTTTCACGAACCCTCCAAGGCCCGGAGACCAGACACTCCGCTGTTGAGAAGGAGGCCCAGGCGATTGTGGAGGCTGTGCGTCATTGGAGGCACTACCTGGCCGGAAAACGATTTACCCTGCTCACTGACCAGCGTTCAGTTGCTTTCATGTTTAACAACAAGCAGAGGGGCAAAATCAAAAATGACAAGATCTTGAGGTGGAGAATCGAACTTTCCACCTACAATTACGAGATCTTGTACCGGCCCGGGAAGCTCAATGAACCCCCGGATGCGCTATCGCGTGGCACCTGCGCCAGCGCCACAGATCGATAGACTGCGGGCCCTCCACAATGACCTCTGCCACCCGGTGGTCACCAGGTTCTTCCACTTCATCAAGGCCCGCAACCTGCCTTACTCTATTGAGGAGGTCAGGACCATGACCAGGAACTGCCAAGTCTGCGCTGAGTGCAAACCGCACTTTTATAGACCAGACAGGGCCCACCTGATAAAAGCCACTCGCCCCTTCGAGCGCCTGAGCGTTGATTTTAAAGGGCCTCTCCCCTCCTCCGACCACAATGTGTACTTCCTCAATATTATTGATGAGTACTCCCGTTTCCCGTTCGCCATCCCCTGCCCGGACATGACCAGTGCCACGGTCATTAAATGTCTGAACGACCTCTTCACCCTGTTCGGTTTCCCCAGCTATATCCATAGCGACCGGGGCTCATCGTTTATGAGCGACGAACTCCATCAGTACCTGCTAAGTAGGGGTATTGCCACAAGCAGGACCACCAGTTACAACCCCCGGGGGAACGGACAGGTGGAAAGAGAAAATGCGACAGTTTGGAAGGCCGCCCTGCTAGCCTTAAAGTCTATGGGCCTTCCAACCTCCCGCTGGCAGGATGTGCTCGCCGATGCGCTCCACTCTATTCGGTCACTGCTCTGCACTGCCACTAACGCCACCCCTCATGAGAAAATATTTGTCTTCCGAAGGAAGTCCACATCGGGGACATCGCTACCGCCATGGCTGATGTCCCCAGGGCCGGTCCTACTGAGAAGACACGTGAGGACCCATAAAACGTACCCCCTGGTCGAGAGGGTCGACCTCCTCCACGCCAACCCCCAGTATGCTTACATTGCATACCCGGACGGGCGGGAGGACACAGTCTCCATAAGAGACCTTGCACCCTCGGGGGCCGCAGTAACCCACTACTCACTACCACCGCCCCCCCACGATCCGATATCCAGCCCCAGCAGACGGCAGGCCTGGGCCCCGCGACCCGCTCGACATCTACGAGGAAGACACGCCTGTGCCACAGCCTACGCAGGACTCGACGCCGGAAGCTCCACTACCCCTGCCGTCGCCTCGCCGATCACAGTGGCAGACAAGACCTCCGGAGAGACTCCAATACACTAACTTTTAATACACTTCACCGCGCCGGACTCAATTTTAAACAAGGGGTGAATGTGGTAAACCACTGTTTGTATTCCACTGTGTACATGCCTGGACATGCCTCGGCTGACACCTCCCAAAAGTCCAAGTATAAAGGTGACTGCTCCCCAGCCCTTTGTATTTCTGGACCGGCCGACCACTCGAGGCAGACCTTCATTCTTTTGTTAATAAAAGCCTTTAGTTACTCTCTTAACTCTCAGTCTTTTATGAGTAATTGATAGCGCATCACTGCAATATACTGCTATTTTGTGAGAGAGAGTTCCACACTGCTACCAACCTTCGTGTGAAGAAATGTTTCCTAACTTCTTTCCCGAATGGCCTGCCTCTGATTTTATGAGTATGTCCCCTTGTCCTAGACTGCCACCAACGGCGAAAAAAGGTTTCTCTCTATCTAACTTATCAATTCGTTTCAAAATCTTAAAAGCCTCAATCAAATCCCCACAACCTTCTACATTCCAGGAAATACAAGCCCAGTTTATGTAATCTCTCCTCATATTTTAACCATTGGAGCGCTGGTAACGTTCTGGTGAATGTGCACTGCACTTCCTCTAAGGTCAATCTATCCTTTCTAACAGGCGGTGCCCAGAACTGTACACAGAACTCCAGATGTGGTCTAACCAGGTCTCTGTATAGCTGCAGAATAACTTCCTCTCCTTTATATTCTATTTTTTTGATTATTTTTCTACCTTACTGCTACATTTCAGTGGCCTGTGCACATGGACCCGAAACCCCGTTGGAACTCAACTGTTCCGAGCTCTGCACCATGTAATTAATACTCGGATCTACTTTTTAGGTCTAAAATGAATGACGATATACCTACCTGCGTTGAAATCCATCAGCCACTGTTTCGCCCATTCACTTAATCTATCAATATATCTTTGTAATTATATGCTGCTGTCTACACGACTTACCGTACCACCAGCCTTTGCATCATTGACAAACGTGGATATAGGAATTTTCTAAGTTATTAATAACTATAGCAGTGTTTAGGAGTATTTTAAACCAACACTTGACACAAGGTTTTCGGATCGATAATCAAGTTGTCTTTATTACACCAGTGGGGAGACAATCTGCTCCGTCTTAGCCAGACTTCTCCAAATTGGTACAGCAAGCCCTACATTTTTATACATTACAACATATATGTCCAGCTCATTCAAAATGCATTCCTACCACCTGATTGGTCCTTGGCCCGTATACATATTCACTGATTGGTTGCCTATGCTGCGTTATATTAAAGTACCGCCTTTATTATCGGAAAAGTACATGTCCATCATCCCCCAAGCTGTTGTTGCACCTATGACCTTTGTTTATGCCAGATGGGGTCTCATCAACATTGTACTTCTGACTCATTGTCCTTCCTTCCTGCCTCTCTAGGCCTCTTTACTTCCAACTCATTATTTTACTTTCCTGCCAGAACAGAGCTTACATCCTCTAGGCCTCTTATGGTTTCCACCTCCGGCTATTTGCAATTGTCTCTCAGTGACACAGTAAGCAGTTCTACAACTACTGCTTAGGTTATCTCAACTGCCAGTTCAGCAATTTAGAAAAAGCTTACTACTGCAAAGACCTGTTAGATTATTCTCTTTATTACACCATTCAGTGAAGCTGCTAGCGGTGTCAGTTTAACGCATTCCCCACAGCAATCCCCCCTTTTGGTACTTGGCCACTGCCCAAGTTAAACAACATGTATAAGCATTGCTGTGCCTCCTGCCCCATGTGGTGATCAGGCGCTTGCTCAGGAGGCCCTGCATACCCATCATGTCTAGAGCAAACTTGTTTTTTCCGGCTCTTTCCGCTTCGCTTTAGCTCTTTGTTGGTCCATTTCTTGTTACAAGCGGTGCATGCTGCTATTCCCCATCATATAGCCATGACTAACTGTACTATCACTAATATATATGGGAAATGATGCGGATCCATGGGTATATGTTGACATTCATTCCCCAATCCCACAGCTTCTCATACCACGGGAACTCCTGTAGCTCTATCTCTATGACCCTTTCTAATTCCCCAACGTCCCTTTGCAGCACTATGTATTGCTTCACTATCTTACTTAAATCCTCTTTTAATTCTTGCAGATCCTCTTGCAGGTGAGGTATTGCTGTCCCTACTGGTACTTCATGATTGACCAACTCTTTCTTTAGACTATCTGGCACATTTAGCTTTATCTCCTCCCTTGAATGTACATACACCAATCTGGTGTTTCCAACTGTGACAGGGATCTTTGGCGTAAAGCAGAAGTTAGGCATTGTGATTGCACATACAAGGTTACTATATTGGTACTCAGCCTCTGTGGTGGCTGTACAATACTCCCCTTCACCTTTATATCCCGAGCGGGTGTGATGGTGATCAACATGTGATAAGTCCAACACACACTCTCTGTCTTATTATAGGCGCACTCATCCATAGGGCCTTCTCCTACTGGATGTGGGCACATCGTAAGCGTGCCTTTCCTGTGGCATACGTTTAGGGAGACTCCTCTCATAGTATCATTCTTCCTGATGGCATAGGTATCAATTGAAAAGTATTGGAGGTGTGTCTCACCCCTCACTATGCCTATGTTTGTTAACTGGTACTGTGGGTATGGAGCCATGTCTAGTCCCACCACTGGCATCAGGAGTATCATGCCTATCATTGCTGTCACTTCTGCTTTACATTTTTGTATCACTGGATATACTCTGGTCATCCCTTTGAGGGTACAAGCAGTCAGAGGGCCTGGATTCAGGCTCAGGCCACAGAGCTGTGTGCTGTTAATCCAGTCTGGTACCTCGCCTCGCTGTATCTGTGCCAGATTGTGTTTAACTGTCCGGTGATCCATTGGCCATAGGCTTAACAAAAGCCTCTTCCTACCCCGTCTTTTGCCTGTTCCTCATCTCTATGGTTTGGTTTGTTGATAATGCTAGCATGGTCCTCTATAACCTTGATTCCCTTGAGTAACTTCCTTATCGTATGCCCTCCCAACTCTGATCCTTGTCGAACCAAACCAGTTTCCTTCTCTAAAATCTGTTGTATTACACTTTGTAGTCGTTCCACACTACTTTGGACACCTTGTATATCTAGGGCATTAATGAATGATGTCCCCGTGTTTATTCCCATGGGTATATTGGTTACTAAGCTCCTCTTAATCCTTTGGTGAAATGCAGCATGTCCCCTAAAGTCTGTAGCACCTGTCACACCAGCAGCTTGGTTAATTACATTCTTTATCATATATGCATAGAATTTTCTAGTTTTAGTAAACCTTTCAGAATATCCTGGCCATTGTAACATGGTTAAGTTCATTAGTACCTGTACAATTTCGTGTCTCACGCTATCATACAATTGTTCTCCCTCAGTGAATATCACCAGTCCAATTTCAGGCCCAGGCGTCCATTTTGGACACCTCCGTTCTTCAGGTATTGTTGTGATTGGGGGTGTTGTTGTTTCTAGGGTTAACCTTTGTGGTGTGGTCCTTGTTGTTGTTGGTTGAGGTGTTGTAATGCCGTGTACAATCGTCCATCTTATATCATTTTCCACGCAGCTCAGGACATATCCTCCCCCTAATTGAGCCAACACCTGCCAGTGTCTATTACATTCTACCATATTGCTGGCATTTTTTCATTCTACAGGGTCTGCATGGTTGTTGATCCAAGTTCACTCAGGTACCGTTACACCTGTAACATCATTTTCCTTGTTTTTCACACTCCTAACTGTGTGAGAGGATGAAGCCTCCTTGAAGTCGCCATTATGGGATCTTAACCTGCTGTCCATTTCTTCCAGCCCGTTATTTGTACTTATAAATGCTGTCATCAGGGTAGTTATGACAATCCATCTTACGGGATCCATGTTTATCTGTAATTTAAACAGAGGTCTGGCTATCACCAGAGGTAGCTCATCTCTGGTGTGTATTCCATTGTTTCTGTGGGACTTAAGATCAGATGGGTTATTGTTGTACCGGTTTAGTTGTGTCCAATGTTTCCATCTATTCTTTCCCCTCATATGTATACATGCGCACATATCGCTGGTCAGGATAACCTCAAATGTTCTGGTCCATCTAGGTGAGAATCCCGATCTCTCTGGCAATATTTTAATAACTACCTGCTCGCCCACCTTGGGTAGGGGCTCCGAGGACACATACTTTTGTGTATTTTTATCTCTGATGTCTTGTTGTTCTTTAACTTCTTGTTAGAGCTCTTTCAATTGATTATACAATGTTTGTACGTATTTCATCATTTTATCGTTTAATGGTCCTAGTCCCTCGCTACCAGATGCTAATACTTCCGGCAGACACATTGCTTGTCCACTCATGAGTTCATATGGTGTCAGTCCGGTCATCCTGTTTGAGTTGGCTCTCAGCCTCATCAGGATACATGGAAGGACATCCACCCACCCCTGTCCAGTTTCGGCTATGGCCTTGCTTAAGGCTGTTTTCAGGGTTCTGTCTATTCGCTCTACCATGCCTGAGCTTTGCGGATGGTAGGGGATATGGAACTTCTGTCTTACTCCCAGTAACTTACAAGTTTCTTTCATTAGCTTTCCCGTAAAGTGGGTACCTTGATCTGAATCTATTTGCAACGGGACCCCCATCTCGGTATCACGTCGTATGCAAATATTCGGGCCACAGTCTGAGCACGACAGGAAGGAATCCTTCCACCCACCTTGTAAACTGGTTTATGGTCACTGAACAGTATTTATTCCCTCTACTGTTGGGTAGGGTTCCAGTAAAGTTTAATTGGAGGTTTTCCCAGGGGCCTTTGTGCCGTGGCTGGTGGGCTATTCTAACCTTTATGGGCCTACCTGGGTTGTGTTGTCCACAGATGATGCAGCGTCTGCAGTATCTTGCCACATCTTTTCCCATTCCACTCCACCACCAATCTATACTTAGCCTACCTATCATGCCATTCCGCCCCCCATGGTCTGGCTCATGGTACATTTTCAACAAATTCCCCTGTGATCCTTTTTCCATATTCCATCTGTACCTTTGGCTGCGCCTCTCTTGATCCACTGCTCCTGCTCCTCCATTTCGTTCTCCTCTTGGATTCTTTTAATGTTCACTTCCTCTGCTGTTATTCTACCTGCTGCTATTGGTGTAGGGATCTCTGTGTCCGCTGTTGTTCTTGCTGCCTGATGAGCCAGCATATTTCCTTTTTGTTGCTCGCTCACTATCTTGCGGTGTGCCTTTATTTTAATCACTGCTACCTCTTCTGCTCCTTTTACCGCTCTACTAGGTCTCTCACTTCTTCCTCATGCTGTATTTCTCCTCCTCCGGAGTTTACATATCCTCTCCTATTCCACGCTATCATATAATCATTCACTACCCCAAACGCATATCTACTGTCTGTGTATATATTTACTCGTTTTCCTTTTGCCAATTTCAATGCTTCCGTGAGAGTCACTAGTTCTGATCTGTCTGGTTTACCTACCGGCCAAATTGGTGAGTTTATGGTTGCTGTGGTTTCTTTTAACGCTCCCTGTTTCAGTAACTCGGTTGTTATCCTGAATACGGCCTCTTTGGTTGCTGGTTTTATCGGGTATTGTCTATGCGCCATGTGCTCCGGTCCGGGTATCATGATAGGGTTAATTGTAGTTAGTCCACAGTCCTGTTTAGAGGTGACCCATACTCCTTCCACCGCCTGGCATAGGACTGCCCATATTCCATATTGTTCCCAATCCCTTTACTACCGATCTTTATCATATAACTGGCCATAATCCTGGCTTCAAATTTTTCATCAATTACGCGCTTTCATAATACAGTCTTATTTCATGCATCTGTCACATGGTCCAGTTCACTTATTATATCCACTCCTAAGATTGTTCCCTCTGGGTTATCACATGACCATAACTGAAATGGGAGAAAAATTCCTCCTAGTTCCAATAATTGTGTCCCGCTTTTGTAAGCGCGATTACTCTTCCCACCCACTCCTTGTGTCATTATTGAGGTTTTGAGATTTTTGTGTGCGGGAGGTCCAAATTGGTTATAGTCACTAACATATCGCACTGCTGGCCCCATAAAAGTGCTGTTAGATACAGACAGGGATCGGTGCCTGTACCGAGGGCCGATGCTACCTAGCGGGACTGTGATAGGGTTTTGATTAGTTCGATCAATTGAATCTTATTCATATTGGCCTCGTCCGTTATCTTCTCGCTGCACGCTGCCTCTTGTTGTCTTGAGCCTTGGCCTTCCTTCCCCCCTCCCTTGGACCAAAAGTCTCGCTGTTCGTGTCCAGGTTTATTACAGTTTTTACATCTCCTTCCTGTGTCTTTCCCAGTTAATGTGCAATGATAACTCTTGTGCCCAAGCCTATTGCATTTTATACAGAATTCCATCCCCTTTACTGCAGCTATCTGTTCCTCCAAGGCAGCCACCTTAACTTTCTGCTGGTTGTCTTCCTCGGTCGCCCATCTGATCAATTCATCAAAGGTCTGTATGGTGACCAGTCCAATTTGTACTATGGCCTGATGGGCACGACTCAGCCCTTGTACATTTTCAAAAATGCCAAATTGTCTCGTTGTGGTGCTAATATACTGGAGTGGGCTACAAAACTAGTCCACTTCCGTTCTCCATAATCATGGGTGGACACCCCTTTCCCCTGACTAATTCCCATGACTAGTCCCCAGTTTACTGGTACTAATCCTAAAACTTGTGTAACAGTGGACCTAAAAGCTGTATAATCCACATCTCGTTGCTGGTTTATCGGGGCTACATCTTGACACCATGTCCCCTCCCTATATTGTTGAGGTAATTGACCCAACATATCTTCGCTCATTTTTGCCCTCACTAGTTCATCAACATCCCGGTTGTGGAAGTTGTGACATATTCTCATTTCTCTTAGTTTCTGCCAGAATATGGCATTACTCTGTCGGAGCTTTAGTTCCGGCAGAATTTGAAGCAACTTTAATTTATCTCCTGTGGAGAAAGATACATAAGTGATTTATACCTGAACTGGTACTGCTGGGATCGCTACGGTGCCTGGGGGTGCCCCTATCAGTATAGGCACCGCCGGGGTGACCGGAATAAATTCCACCTTAATAGGTGCCACTTTTACGTCGTCATATGGGGCGAGATTTCCACCTTCATTATAGTCGGGGTCATGTTCAGCAACTTTTCGGCTCAGTGCATCCCAGTCTATCCTGTCCTCGTCTTCTCTTTTCACCTCAGATGGCGTTACAGGAGCTGTTGCCATTATAGGTACTTGGGTACAATTTTGGCACCCGTGTTTGTTCCAAACTTGAGCACACCTGCTCAACTCATAATATGCATGAGCCACTAAAATGATGGCCTTTTCTTCCTTTAATTTTGTTTCTTTAGCCCACCATTCTCTTTGTTTGGCTGGTGGGTCGTTCGGTTGCCAATCGTTATTAACAATTTTGTCATTGATTCTTTTATTTTTGTCCACTAAATAGCATATCAGTGACCCCACCGATCCCCCCTCGAGTTTTTCATTTTCCATGGTTAATTGTTGTCAGCGGTATGTCCCATCCTTTACTCTCGCAGTGTGAGGCGGTACTTGCAACTGCAGTTGTCAGAGGTAGCTCCCGTATTTACTCTCGCAGAGTGAGTCCATACTTGCAACAATTTTGTTTGGGTAATTTGTTGTCAGATGTATGCTTAGCACTACTTGCAACTGGAGTTGTCAGAGGTATGCTTAAACTTTCTGCATTGCTTGTAACTCGAGTTGTCAGAGGTATGCTTTTGACTTTTACTCCAAAGTTAATGCACTACTTGCAGCAGATACCACGCCTATAGTTCTGCGTATTTCACCTGAACCCCAAGACCGCTTGACTTATCGATTCAAATCTTTTAGTTCTTTGATGCCAAAGGGGGCGGTGGACACGAGATGGTGTTGCCTTGCCTAACTGTACGTGGTTTTTCAAAATAACTCACATTTTTGGCTCAGCTTCACTCGCCCATGCCTCCCATCCGTGTGGGATCCTGTTCGTGATGCCAATTATTGTGGAGTATTTTAAACCAACACTCGACACAAGGTTTTCGGATCGATAATCAAGTCATCTTTATTACACTGTTGGGGAGACAATCTGCTCTGTCTTAGCCAGACTTCACCAAATTGGTACAGCAAACACTACATTTTTATACATTAAAACATATATGTCCAGCTCGGTCAGAATTCATTCCTGCCACCTGATTGGACCTTGGCCCGTATGCATCTTCACTGATTGGTTGCCTATGCTGCGTTACATTAAAGTACCACTTTTATTATCGTAAACCTATATATCCGTTATCCCCCAAGCTATGGTTACACCTATGACCTTTGTTTATGCCAGATAGGGTCTCACCAACATTGTACTTCTGACTCATTGTCCTCCTTTCCTGCCTCTGTAGGTCTCTTTACTTCCAACTCATTATTTTACTTTCCTGCCAGAGCAGAAGTTACATCCTCTAGGCCTCTTATGGTTTCCACATCCGACTATTTCCAATTGTCTCTAATTGACACAGTATGCAGTTCTAACACTACTGCTTAGGTTGTCTCAACTGCCAGTTCAGCACTTTAGAAAAAGCTTACTACTGCTAATAGCTATTAGATTTTGTCTTTATTACATCATTCAGTAAAACTGCCAGCAGTGTCAGTTTAACTCTTTCCCCACTGCAGAAGGAACCATTTATTTCAAATCAACATTTATAAATGAGCCATGCTGGGACACCCTGGCACGATCTGTGGGGAGAGGAAGGTAGGGTTAAGGTTTCAGCTCGATGACCATCTGTTCCTACAAATAAACATCATGCATGTGTTAGTAGTTTTTAAACAGTAAAAAAGAGAACCTGCACTCCTATAGCACCTTTCACGACTTTGGGACGTCCCAATTGCTCACCAATGCTCAGTTTGAGTCCCGACAGGACCACGAGGTTCCAGACGACATTACAGTCTTGATCCTAACATGGACAAAGGAGCTGAATTCTAAAGGCGAGGTGAGAGTGATTGCTCTTAGCAGCAAAACAGCATTAGACCAAGTGTTGCATCAAGGAGCCCGAGTAAAATTTAAGTCAATGGAACCTGTGGGTGGACACGGGGGAAAGTCCACTGTTAGAGACATACCTAGCATAAAGGAAGATGTTTGTGGTTGTTGGAGGTCAATCATGTCAGCACCGGGACATCACTGCAGGAGTTAATCTTCACCCGCTTCATCAATGACCTTCCCTCTATCATAAGGTCAGACGTGGGGATGTTCAGCGATGATTGCACAGTGTTCAGTTCCATTCTCATCTGATCAGATAATGAATCAATCCTGGCCTGCATGCAGCAAGACCTGCACAACATTCCGGCTTGGGCTGATATGTGGAAAGTAACAATCGTGCTACACAAGTGCCAAAGCTTCTTCCACAGTACCTCCCAAAACTGCGACCTGTACCTCCTAGAAGGACAAGAGCAGTTAGCGCATGGGAACACCACCACCTGCAAGTTCCCCTCCAAGGCATGCACCATGCTGACTTGTAAATATATCGTCATTCCTTCAATGTCGCTGGGTCAAAATCCGGGATCTCCTTCCCTAACAACACTCTGGGTCCTTCACCTCACGGACTGCAGTGGTTCAAAAGGGGCTCATCACCACCCTCTCAAGGGCAATTGGGATTGTGCAATAAATACTGATATTGTCAGCGACATCCACATCCTATGAATGGTGATTTAAAAAAAAATAGCTTTACAGAAATTGTACTTTTTGAAGCGTAGTCACTGCTTATAATATAGGAAAACACGGCGGCCGAATTCTACACAGCAAGATCCGACTGTGCTGTTGTTCCTGTGCCTGTTTGGGCGCTGTTTTATGGCGCCGATGAAGATTGCTGCCGTCCTGGCGGGCTCCGTGTGTGCCAGGCAGCTAAGTGTCCTTGCTGTTTGGTGCGCTCGGCTCGTTAAGGAAAAAGCATTTCACTGACTGGATTTCACTTGTTGTATTTGGTTACGTGACAAATAAAATTGAAATTGAATTGATGTTGGCTGTCGGACACAGCTATGCCCAGGACAGCTAAGAAAATCAGTACCTCTTAGAATCATAGAACCTTAGAAATTTACGGCACGGAAGGAAGGTCATCGGCTCTGGTCGAAAGAGCTATCCAGCCTAATCCCACTTTCCAGCTATTGGCCCATAGCCTTGCAGTTTACGGCACATCAAGTGCATATCCAAGTACTTCTCAAATATGATGAGGGTTTCTGCCTCTACCACCATTTCAGGTAGTGAGTTACAGACCCCACCACCCTTTGGGTGAAAAACGTTCTCCCCAACTTCACTCTAATCCTTCTACCAATTACTTTAAATCTATTCCTCCTTGTTATTGGCCTCTCTGCTAACTGAAATAGGTGCTTCCTATCCACTCCAGCTCGGCCCCTCATAATTTTATACACTTCAATTAAGTCTCCCCTCCGCCTCCTCTGTTCCAAAGAAAACAATTCCAGCCTCTCCAATCTTTCCTCAGAGTCAAAATCCTCCAGTCCTGGCAACACCCAGAGGACAACAGACGACATCGAATTGGCAAAAGAACCAGAGGAGAGATGAGGAGTTTTTCTTTTTTACATTGCGAGTTATTATAATCTTTAATGCTCTGCCTGAAATGATGTTGGAAGCAGATTCAATAGTAACTTTCAAAAGGGAATTGGATAATTACTTGAACTGGAAAATTTTGCAGGGGTATGGGGAACGAACTGGGAATAATTGGATTGCTCTTCCAAGAGCACGATGCGGCAAATGGCCTCCTTCTGTGATGTAGGATTCTATGATTCTCTGAAAGGTTTTATGAAAAGATTCATCTAAATGAGGCGGTTATTTGCTGGCTCCACTATCTCATTTTATTCCTGTATACAAGTGTCTGTTCTGCTTTCCCTCAACCTCAAGGCAAACGCTGATGTACGGCGTGGTGGCCAAGTGATAAGGCGTCTGCCACGTAAACCGAATATCATGGGTTCGACCCCCCAACTGTGCCTGGGAAGATTTTATCATATTTACTTTTACATTTTTAAGGTTTCTCCTTTTTTATCCCTATCAAAACCATTCATAATTTTGAACATTTCTATCAACTCTCCTCTTGACATTCACTGCTCTAAGAAGAAAAATCCCAGCTTCTCCAGTCTCTTCCCATAAATGAGGCTCCGCATCCCTGGTACCATTCCAGTAACTCTAGTCTGCACTCTCTCCAAGGCCTTGACTTCTTTCCTAATATGTGGTGCCCAGAATTGAACGCAATACATCGGTGCTTTATAAATGTTTAGCATAATTTCCTTGCTTTTATGCTCTATTCATCTATTAATAAAAGAAAGGAACCCTAATCATTTTTAACATCCTTCTCGCCTTGTCCTCCCACCTTCAAAGATTTGTGTGCACACACCCAATGTCTCCCTGTTCCTGCACCCTCTTTAAAATTGAACCGTTTAGAGCTGGTTAATAAATTGCAGGGGAGAGCATTCTGAGCAGTTTCGGGGCCAGTGATCTCCAGAGGGAGCCGATGAAAGAAAATAATCGGCCCCATTAAATTAGTGCCATTTAGTTTACATTGCCTCTCCTCATTCTTCCGACCAAAATATATCACTTTGCACTTCTCTGCGTTAACTTTCATCTGCCATGTGTCTGTCCATTTCACCAGTCTCTTTCTGTTCATACTCCCTCTTTGTAGCTATTACTATCTGCTCTTACTATCTGTTCTTTGTACCTTTCCCATTCGCCAGGATCTGTGCTATGCTTAGCATTTTTCTATGCTTTTTATTTTATTTTAACGCTGTCTCTTACCTCTTTAGTCGTCCATGCCTTTTTTTTTTGTCCAGTAGATTTCTTGCCCCACAGGGATATAAACTGATTCCGTACCATGTTAAATTTATTATGAACACCTCCCACTGATCTTCTCTCATTTTACCTATTAACAGATCTGCCCAGTTTAATGTGGACAGTCTCTGCCTCATCCCGTTGTAGTCGGCCCCACCCAAATCTAGAATCTTAGTAGTTGTTTCGCGTTTCTCCCTTTCAAACACTACGTTGAACTCGATCATGTTATGATCACTATTAAATAAATGTTCATGCACCTTTAGTCTGTTGAATAAATCTGACTCGTTACTCATTACTAAATCAAATATGGCCTGCCCGTGTGCTGTTTCTAAGGCATATTGTTGTAGAAAACTATTCCGGATGCACTCAATAAATTAATTAAATTTCTGATCGTTGCTAGTCTGCTTATCCCTATCTATATGAAAATTAATATCCTCCATTAAAACCACTCTGCTTTTCCGACACGCTTGGCTAATTTCTGCTTTTATAATATCTAGCATTTCACAGCTGCGACGAGGGGGTCTCTACCCAACTCCCACTACAGCCTTAAATATTTTCCTAGCTCTTAATTCTAACCATAAAGTCTCCATTGCCTGCTTATCTCTCATTATAGTCTCTCTTATGATTGAAGTGCTTTCATGCTTATTCACTAAGACTACTACTCGCCCTCTACCATTTCCTTATCTTTCCTGTAGACGTCCAGCAGACCTTCCACCACTCTGTATTACCGCCAACTTGAGATGAAGGCTACAATTCCATGAACCTTTCATCTTCTTTTGTACCTGTCCAGTAGTTTGAAGTAATTACTGTACATGGACTTTTAACACTTTCTGCTCCTCCACAGTTCCTAACTTCTCACCTTTTTTAATATACTCTGATCTCTATTACTCAGGTCTAAAGTGGATGATCTCACGGTTCTCCACTTTGAACTCCATCGGCCACAGTTGTACCCACTCACTTAATCTATCAATGTTCCTTTGGAACTTTCTGCTCCCACCTACACTACTTACTTTGCCGCCTTACTTAATGCCGTCAGCAAACTTGGTTATAGGGTGGACGTCATCGAAATGTGAAAGAGGCCTGGGAATGGGAATAGATCTGCGGGCTGGGCTGACAGGATATTGGAATTCAGAATGTATAAAGTGCAGTCTCCAATGCTCCACTTATCTAAATCAGACTGAAAGTAATTTGTAATACATCATCGATCCATATTGGTCGCTGTAACCTGAGGTTGTAGCTCGGTGTTTCAGTTTGGAAAGGGTTGGGTCTCTGTGGCACAATCGGTTCACAAGGTCAGCTTTCAGCTCAAATAATTGATGGTTCCAATAACGATCGAGTAATCTTTACCTTATTGTCTCACAGTTTCAGTTTTCAACGAATGAACACAAATGTGCTGCAAACATTGCCAGCTGGGCCCGGTTGATATTCCCAACGTTTACCCTGCGGTCGGATAGCAAGCACATCAAAAATATATAAAAGCCTGAGACTGGCTTCACGGAAATCAGAATTCATCTTAGCAAACTAGGCCCCGAAAGGCCGGATGGGGGGCCGCACTGGTTGCAGGAGAGCTGGTTCGCTGTGACATGGATATTTCCGCAGTGAGCCACACCAGGCTCTCTCCGTGTTTCTACAATGAATGTCACACCGTTTATTTTAGAAAAGCAAAATGATATTCACATTCTCACTGGCTTCAGTTGATTTGTGAGAGATCATTATAAGACCCTGCAGGGCTGCCTCGGTTAATAACAACTGTTTTAAGCTGAACTTCAGACACGTCAACAAATCTATCATTTTTTTGCTGTTCTCCAGAGCCTGGAATGAGTGAGGCCGCGAAAAGCAGCTCTCTTCAATAACCCGCTGCTCGCAAATAGCAGTGAATGTGGCCTCAGACAGCGCATTACAGCCCAGCTCTGGGGAACAAGATACCGCTGAAGCAGAGTTCTGCAGAGCTTTACATCTCTCGCCTATAGGTGACACCATGGAGATCGATAACATAGAATGATAGTATATTACAGCACATTAGGGGGCATTCGGCCCATCGAGCCTTTGTAAGAGCGAACCAATTAATCCCACTCCCCTGCGGGTTCCCCATAGTCCAGCATATTTTTTTATTTCCAAGTGTTTATCTAATTACCTTTTAAATGTTAGTATTGAATCTGCTTCCACTACGCCTTCAGGCAGTGTATTACAGATCATAAAAATTCACTGTATTAATGTTTCCTCCTGTCACTTCTGTTTCAGTTCCAAATACCGTAAATCTGTGAATTCAGGTAACCCACCCTCTGGTCACTGGAAACAGATTGTTCTTCTTAACTCTCCCCAAATCCTTCAAGTTTATAATCACTTCCCTCAAATCTCCCCTTAATCTTCGCTGCTCCAACGAGAACAACCCAGCTTCTCCAGTCTCTGCACCTAACTGAAGTCTTTCATCACTGGTACCATTCTAGTAAATCTTCACTGCACACTCTCTGAGGGCTTGACATCATTCCTCACTGTGGAGCCCAGAATTGGCCACAATACTCCAGCTTGGGCCTAATTAGTGTTTTATGAAGTTTGAACATAAATTCCTTGCTTTTTCCTCAATTCCCCGATTTATAAATTTATGGACCGCGAATGTCCTCCTTACAGCCTTCTCAACTTATCCCACCAGCTGCAAATACATGTGACCGTACACCCCCAGGTCGCTCTGTTCCTGCACCCACTTTAAATGAAACACGTGGTTTATTTTGACTCTCCTGATACTTCCTACCAAACTTAATTAATTTGTCAAATTTCATCTGCCATGACCATTTCGCCGGTCTGTCTATGTCCTCCTGAAATCTGCCAATAACATACTCACTATTTATTACATTGCCAACATATCCACAAACTTTGAAATTTGACTCCCTATACCCAAGTCCAGGTCATTTATATATAACAAGAAAAGCAATAATCCTAATACCCATCGCTGGGGGGCCCATTGCAGCGAAGGCAGTGCATTACTGCCAGTGAAGCAACATGCCACACGGCCCAGCGAGGCCTCCTCATACACAGAACACATTTACAATGAAATCCCAGTCACTCGGCCTTCCAGCAACAGTTCGCGTTTTGTTTACCTCAGTGTGTAACTGCAGGGTCATTGGATTTTGAATCAGGAGGTCAGAATGACCGAATGGTCGAAGGTGCTCCGTTTAGGTTGTAATTTCTTCTAGAGACGAGTGTTCGAATCCCACTTCTAATATTTTGTCCTTTACTTATACAGAACGATTTTATCTGGATTTTTTGGAGGTAATTTTTCGGCCCAGTTGATTTATTTCTTCCAGAAAACGAAGCCCACTTCCATCCAAGGCAGGTTTGTTTCATTGGTTGTCAGTATGTATTGTGTTGGCAGTCAGCAGACTGGAATCAATCCATTGTGCTTCAAACTTGCAGTTCCACATCATAAATTATCAGATAGAGCCCATATTATTCCACAGCAATCTCCAGTGGCTTTGGAAGAAGGTTAATGTAAATTAGCATATTTACTTCAGGACTTAAAGACACTCAATTAAAGTCATTTTTTAGCAATCAATTACTTGTGATCCTTTTAAATATATTTGGGTGTGCCCATGTTAGATACACATGTATTTGCGAGTTGCTAATGTATTGACTCTAAATGATTTTGCGTCTCTGTTAGTTTGTAATATAGTTAGATGTGTCTGTATTATTATTTAATGTATTGGGTGGGGGACCTGTGTCAGTTATAAATGTATATCTGAGCGCTGCAAATGTCCAGTCCGACCCCATTCTATCTTCCCATTGTCCCCACTTAGGACACGGCAGACCAGCTGTTACATTCGGATTCAACTTTGCTTTCAACTTTGTTGATATTTAGACAAGGTGAAGTTCAGACGATAACAACTCTTGTTCCACCAAACTCGCTGCTACCACCTAAGCGTTCCACAGTCTTTCTGATAAAACCTAATTTCCCACTCTGATATCCCCAGAGCATTGGTTACTCTCACTGATAGCTCCTCAGCGTCCCATACCCTCTTCAATACATTCTGAGCGCCCCTTACTCTCTCTCATACCTCCCGAGCGCTCATTAACCTCTCTGATAACTCCTGAGCTCCCTTTCCCTCTACAATACCTTCTGAGTGTCCGTTACTCTCTCTGGTATCCATTTAGAACCCACATGCCCAAGTGATACTATCTCAGAAACCCTTCAATTCCCTCACAGCCTCTGAGCTCCCCATTGCTCTGGCAATCCCCTCTGAGAAACTCTGAGACTCCCTGATGCCAGGAGCAAATTGTGTTTGGAATGTTGCGGCGCAGGACAATGTGGGCAGAAACGGCTGCCTTTACATCGTGTGTGGGGAAAGTTAAGTAGATCTTGTGCGTGAGAAGAGTGCAGAAACGTTTTGCTTGGAGCTGCGCCCTTGAGGCAAGTTTTGTGTTGTCGGGTAAACTGCTACAGTGAAAGCACAAAATTAAAACAGAAAATGCTGGAAATATTCAATAGATCAGGCAGCATCTGAAGATAAATTTTCCTTTTACCAGGACGTCACTGTCCACTTTCAATTACATTTCACGTAACTTATATCTTACAATTTCAACAACTCCGTGCAAGAAACAGTTTGGGCTGAAATGAGGACTTTGCTGATTTGTGCAAATAGAATGAGGCAGCAAAACAAAACTTCCCACTGCGGATTGGGCAAGGAAAGGACTCAGATACAGGAGTGTTGGATGTGTAGAAAAATATCTAGTCTTAAATACAATAACGGTAGAATTCAAAACAATGCGTGTAGAACACAGATGATTAGCAATCCACCGCCTTACCCTCTCAACCACCTCGCTCCATAAACACAGCTCAGAAAGCTCTTTTATTTCCTTCTTTCTCAATGCAAAGCCCTTGACTGAATGCCGGGTTTCAATTATCAGTCACCAGTATCAGAAATAAGAAGAGAGAGGCGTGGTAGCGTGGCCGAGTGGTCTAAGGCACTGGACTTAGGCTCCAGTATCTTCAGGGGGGCATGGGTTCGGAACCCACGGCTGCCATAAAATTGTGTTGATTTTGTTGTTGCCCGAAGTAATGCTCGCTGCAAAGCTCAAAATATAAAATATATGATGATATGATATGATGATATGATATGATGGAGCGAACGTTGATCAGGTCAAGCAGCATGTAGTGAGACAGGCACTTCATTAACAATCCCTTTATTAAGCAACATCATGCGCGAAAAATCTGTTCATTTTATTCCTTCCTGGAATGTGGGCCTCACTGGCAATCCCTAATTGTCCTTGACGAGGCGATGGTGAGCCGCCTTCTTGAACCGCTGCAGTCCGTGTGATGAAGGTACTCCCACAATGCTGTTAGTGAGGGACTTCCAGGAATTTGACCCGGCGACGATGAAGGTACGATGATGTATTTCCAACTCAGGCTGCTGTGTGACTTGGAGGGGTGCATGGAGGTGATGGTGTTCCCATGCACCTGCTGCCCTTGTTCTTCTAGGTGGTAGAGTTCGTGGGTTTGGCAGGTGCTGTTGAAGAAGCCTTGGCGAGTTGCTGCAGTGCATCTTGTAGATGGTATACACTGCAGCCGCGGTACACCACTGGTGAAGGGAGTGAATGTTTAAGGTGGTGAATGGGATGCCAATCAAGCGGGCTGCTTTGTCCTGTATGGTGTCGAGCTTCTTGAGTGTTGTTGGAGCTGCACTCATCCAAGCAATTGGAGAGTATTCCATCACACACTTGACTTGTGCATTGTAGATGGTGGAAATGCCTTGGGGAGTCAGGGGATGAGACAATCGCCACAGAATACCCAACGTCTGACTTGCTCTCGTTGCCACTGTTTTCAGTCGCTCCCAGGCATGGCTCAAGCCGGGACAGGCAGCTCTCCACCGGTAGTGGCGGATTCTAGAGCGGGTATCCTGGCTGCTGCTGCTTCTGCCTCTTGCACTCCGAGAGCCCAGTAAGCGATCCGCACCGATCTACCTTCTCTGTATTCGGTGTCACGTGCAAACTGTGGACCTAGTGGTGGAACGCCAGTGTATCTGCATTCGCAGTATAATGCTGTGTGTATGAATCACTGCGCGATCACGGAGCTTTCAGAGTGTGTGGTTCTGAGTTTATATCAGGGCAGTGTTTGAATGATTGAATATCCAGTTTTGGGGCAATAATTATTTTCAGAATTAAGTGCGCTTTTCTGATACTTTTGATTACACTGTCAGTTTTTCTGTTGGAGAGTATTTTTTAAATTTTATATCTGAACAATGTTGAAGGGATGTGCTGCGCTCACTGATTTTAGAATAACTCTCTCACCCACTTGATAAAGATTTCTGATGCGGTAACAGAGAGGGTTGATGAGCGCAATGCAATTGACATGGTGTACATGGACTTCCAAAAGGTTTTCGACAATGTGACACATAATAGGCTTGCCAGCAATGTTAAAGCCCATGGAATAAAAGGGACAGTGGTAGCATGGATACGAAATTGGCTAAGTACAGGAAACAGAGAGTTGTGTTGAACTGTTGCTTTTCGGACTTGAGGAAGGTTTACAGTGTTGATCCCGGGCTCAGTTCAGCGACCGCTGCTTTTGTTGACATATATTAATGACTTGGGAGTTCAGGGCACAATTTCAAAACTTGCAGCTGATGCAAAACTTGGAAGTATATTGAACAATGAGGAGGATAGTGATAGAGTTCATGAGGTCATAGACAGGCTGGGGGAATGGGCGGAAACGTGGCAGATGAAATTTAACGCAGAAAAGTGCGAAGTGATACATATTGGTGGAAAGAATGAGGAGAGGAAATGTAAACTAAAGGGTACAATCCTAAAGGGGGTGCATGAAGAGAGAGACCTGGGGGTATATGTGCACAAATCGTTGAAGGTGGCAGAGCAGGTTGAGAAAGCAGTTAACAAATAAGCTTACAGGGTCCTGGGCTTCATGAATAGATCTATAGAGTACAAAAACATGGAAATTATGATGATCCTGTGGAAAACACTGGCTCGACTCCAACTAGAGTATTGTGTCCAATTCTGGGCACCAAAATTTTGGAAGGATGTGAAGGCCTTAGAGAGGGTGCAGAAAAAGATGAACGAGAATGATTCCAGGGATGAGGGACTTCAGTTACGTGGATAGACCGGAGAAGCTCAGGTTGTTTTCCTTAGAGCAGAGAAGATTGAGAGGAGGTTTAATAGAGGTTTACAAAATCATGAGTGGTCTGGATAGAGTAGAGATAAACTGTTCCCATTGGCAGAAGTGTCGAGAACCAGAGGACACAGATTGATTATGATTGGCGAAAAACCAAAGGCGACTGAAGCACAACCTATTTTTACACAGCGAGTGGTGAGGATCTGGAAATCACTGCCTGAAAAGGTGGTGGAGGCAGTTCAATCATGGCTTTCAAAAGGGAGTTGAATAAGTATCTGAAGGAAAACAAAATGCAGGGCTACAGGAATGGGCGGGTGCCAGGGACTAGCTCAAGTGCTCTTGCCGAGAGCCGGCACGGCCTCGACGGGCTGAATGGCCTTCTTCCATGCTGTAACCGTTCCATTCTATGATTCTATGAAGGAGCTATATATATTCAAGTTGTTGTTGTTTTACAGTTTATTATAATATTTGTAACATGCAAAATCTAAACTTTACAAAATTAGATCCACAGAAAATGTCTGGGGCAATTATTTTGAAGGACATCCATTGCACCTTTGCTCCGGGCCGAGTAACACATCTTTCTGTTGATTTGTCTTTCTTTGGTTTGCTGATAAACATTTAACTGGCGGCCAGTTCCCGTTAATGTTCACAGACAGTAACAGACAGACAGAGCGTGTCTGGCCTCCCCGAGATGTGCAAAAGGCATCAGTTTAGGACAAATGCATCTAATGACGCTAATTACTTATTTCTCTTGAAATGTCACTGAATTAACTGACTGGAGGAATGCTTCAACTCCACGTGATCGGCTCGGCTGAACCTTGGGCCGAGTGGCAAGTGGTGCAAACAAATTCTGCAACTGAAACATTAATGTTCTTCAAGGAAGGGAAACTGCCCCCTACACTTTCTGTTATACAAGTGGCTCCAGTCCATTCCGACTTTCATGATGCTTAATCCCCTCTGAGTTGGACTGACGAACCATTTTCAAGAAGGAGGTTCATCGTCTGCTCGGCTGAAATGTCAATCTGCTGGATGTCCAGCTCTGCCGGACTGAATGTTGTTTCAGTATTTCTTTCCCCTTTTCTGCCCCTTTTGCGGGTTAGATCAGCCCTGGCGATCGATGTAAATGTAGCCCGGCAGCTCCAGCTCTTATTTATTCGAGCATTGTACGGAACTTTAAACAGTATCGCAGCAAGCAGGAAAACCCGAGTGGAATTCAATCCCAATGCATTAACCCTTCCGGCCATTGCAGCTGCAAGCGGCAGGTGCTGCAAAGCCGGAGAGCATCGCTGCATGTATTGCTGTGTTATAATTGTATTTGCATTTATTTACGATTTATTTACAAGCAACATAAGTACAAATATATACACAAAAATTACATTAATAACGAATACAGATGCGCCGCAGTACAATTGTAAATAAAACTGTTGCATTCAAATACATAAACACTAACACAAATAAACAAAATGTATTTATATTCAACACAACAACTCACAACTACATTTGTTACTAACGCAGAGTCACCAAAATGTATTTACAACTATCAGAGATAAAAGAACATTTTACTCACTGCGGTTCCTCGGCAAATGTTGCTGTGTGTGTTTTTGCTGTGCTTGTGCTCGGTGTGTAGGAAGGTTTGGCTGGGCCGGGGTATATCGTTTCCCAGGGATGGGCTGTAATACGCTGTCTGAGGCCACATGCACTGCTCTATTATATATAAGTAATGACCTGGACTTGGGTATACTGGGCATAATTTCTAAGATTCTATGATTCTACCGATCCAACGCTCGTTATAGACATTGCATGATTTTCATAGCTTAAGAATCGATGGCAGCATAAATCGGGGCATTCTTCTTAGGCAGTGCCTTGGAACCCGAGGATGACTTGCTTCCACGTTAAAAATTAATTCTCAGGTGATTGATGAGTCCAATGCGCGACCTACAGACTCTGTCACAGGTGGGGCAGACGGTGGTTGAAGGGGCGGGTGGGTGGGACGCTTGGGTTAACATGCGCTCCTTGTGCTTGGCTTCCATTTGCTCCCGCCGAAGTGACTTGAGGTGTTCGGCGCCTTCCCGGGTGCTTCTCCACCACTTTGTGTTGTCTTGGGCCAGGTTGTCAGTGGCGATGTTGCACTTTTTCATGGAGGCTTTGAGGTTTCCCTTAAAGCATTTCCTGGGGCTCTCTTGCTGTGTCGCAGTTCTGAGTCGAGCGTTTGCTTTGGGAGTCTCGTACCGGGCATGAGACTAAATAGTCCATCAGAGCTGATCGAGCGTGGTCAAAGCTTCGATGCTGGGGATGCTGGCCCGAGCGCGAACACTGATGGTGGTGCGCCTATCCTGCCAGTGGATTTGCAGGATCTTGCAGAGGCAGCTTTGGTGCTACCACTCCAGTGCTTTGAGTTACCTGCTGTACATGGTCCATGTCTGGGAGGCATACAGGAGGGCAGGAATCACTATACTCTGTAGACCATGAGCGTGGTGCCGGGTTTGAGGTCCTGGTCTTCAAACACTCTCTTCCTCAGGCGACCGAAGGCTGCAGTGGCAACTGTGTTGGACTTCGTCATCGATGTCTGCCCTTGTTGACAGTAGGCTCCCGAGGTAAGGAAAGTGGTCCAAGTTCTCCAAGTCCTTGTCGTGGATTTTGATAATCAGGGTGCAGTACTGTGTGGCGGGGCAGGTTGGTAGAGGACCTTCGTCTTATGGATGTTTAGTGTAAGGCCCATGCTCTCGTAGGCTTCAGTGAAGGTGCTGATGATGGTTTGGAGTTCGAATTCTGACTGTATGCAGACGCAAGCATCGTCTGGATAATGCAATTAGACGACAGAAAATGGGACGAACTTGCATCTGGACTGGAGGCGATGGAGATTTAACAATTTCCCGTTTGTTCTGTAAATTAGCTTCACTCCAGCGGGGAGCTTACTGAAGGTGAGTTGGAGCATTGCAGCAAGGAAGATTGAGAAGAACGTTGGTGCGATGAGACAGCCTTGCTTGACCCCGGTCCGTACATGAATTGGGTCTGTTGTGGAACCATACGTCAGGATCATGGCTTGCATATTGTCGTGGAGCAGGTGGAGGATGGTGACAAACTTTTGAGGGCAGACGAATTTGAGGAGGACACTCCATAATCCCTCATGGTTGACAGTGTCAAAGGTGTTTGTAGGTCAAAGAAGGCCATGTACAGCAGTTGGTGCTGTTCCCTGCATTTCTCTTGTAATTGAGGCACGGTGAAGGTCATGTCCATTGTGGTCTTTAGTGGGCGGAATCCGCATTGCGACTCTGGGAGGAGCTCTTCAGCCACTGGGGAGAAGGCAATTGAGGAGGATTCTTGTGATGACTTTCCCTGGGGCAGACAGCAGGGAATCTCCTCTGTAATTACCGCAATCGGACGTCACCTTTCTTGAAGATGGTCATAATTACGGCATCTGTAAGATCCCCTGGCTAGCACTCCTTCCAGATAAGAGAAATTTGTTCATGAATTCACGGCAGTAGTGCTTCTCTGCCATGTTTTAGTGCCTCGTTAGGGATTCCATCTGCTCCTGAGCCTTTTTGTTCTTCAGTTGTCAGATGGCCTTTTCAACCTCTTGCCAGCCTGCGGGATGGAGTTGAGTACATTTGCATCGAAGACAGATTCTCGGTTAAGGAGATCTTTGAAGTGCTCCTGCCAGCGGGATTTCACTGCCTCTCTGTTCTTGATGAGTACCTCTCCATTCTTGGCCCACAGTGGGGTAGGACCTTGGGTGCTTGGGCCGTAGGTGGTCTTGACTGCACTAAAGAATCCACGGACGTCGTGGTTGTTGGTTAGCTGCTGGATCTCCTGTGATTTCTCCACCCACCATCTGTTCTTTTTGTCACTAGTTTTATGTTGGACCTCGGCCTTCAGGCGGCTGTAGAGTTGCTTTCTTGCTTTCGAGTTCTGTTCCTGTTTCCAGATCAGGCATGCCTTGCGCTTGTGGCTTATTAGCTCCTGGATCTCCTGGTCATTCCCGTCGAACCAGTCTTGGTATTTCTGGTCGAGTGACCGAGCGTCTCTTTACAGGTGCTTATTATGAAGGTCTTGAGTGCAGACCAGGCGCTGTGGACACTCTGTGCCTCTGAATCACTGGGAGTCGTCAGGTTGGTTGTGGCTTGCAGGCTGAACAGGGCTTTCTAAGCAGGGTCTTTGAGTGCTCCAGCGTTGATTTTCCTGTGGCATTGCTTCTGTTGCCGCCGCTGTTCTGTGGCTACGTTGATGGTGATGACAGAGTGGATTAGGCAGTGGACTGTCCAGCAATCGTCAGCTCCTGTCATGCGCAGGTGATGCGGACCTGCTTATGGTCCCTCGCTCGGATGATGACATAGTCCAGCAGATGGCAGTGCTTGGAGCAAGCATGTTGCCATGAAGACTTGTACTTGACTCTCTGATGGAACAAGGTGTTGGTTACGTTCTAAGCATTTCATCAGGAGGAGGCTACCTTAGGAGTTGGCTTTCCCTATTCCCTATCTGCCGATCGCACCTCCACAGAGGTCTGTGTCCTTTTCAACTCTGGCATTGAAGTCACCAAGGAGGATCAGCTTTTCGCCCGTTGGGACTCGGGACAGGAGTAGAATTCCTCTTTGGTGTCGTCTGTGACTTCCAGTGTTGGGACGCACGCACTGATGAACACAGCGCACTGGTTCTGGGCTAAGGTGACCCGTAGAGTCATCAGGCGTTCATTTATTACACCAGGGAAGACTCTGAGACGTTCAACTAGCTCATTTTTTATGGTGAAGCCTACCCCATGGAGGCGGCACTCTTCTTCAGATTTGCCTTTCCAGAAGAAGGTTTAATCACCGCCTTGCTCCTTGAGCTGGCCTTCCCCTGCCTGTTGGGTCTCGCTTAGGGCAGCGATGTCTATGTCTAAATGGCTGAGTTCCCTGACAACGATAGCTGTACAGCATTCCGGGTTGTCGCTGTTGGGGTTGGCCATGAGGATCCTGATGTTCCAGGTCCCGAACTTCATTTTAAACATTGGAAGATGCGTGTGCGTGAACTTTTCTAATGTGGGGTGGCCGTTTCACTCCAGCTACCACACGGGCTTGACAGAACAAGGTCTTGGTGCAATGGCAAGGGGATCAAAGATGATTGGAGACCAGGCTCTGCTACATCGGCCTAGCACACACAGCACACATGTAGGATCTTTAAAGACATACAAACTTCGCTTATTGGGTTGAAATTTGGACAGAGGTCACAGCTCCCCCCCCACCCCCATGCGCTCCTGCCCTTTGCGAGGGAGATTTTCAGGTTTAATTTACAGACTGGTTGAATTGGTAATCAGGGGCGATGGAACCTTCAGTGGCCCCGGGTGAGACAGGGTTAAATCTGCCCGGGCCCGACCCTGAATGTGCGAATGTGGCAGATAACAGAAAGGGCAGTGCAGGAGATGGGTGGTGCTATGAACTGACAGCAAACCCCCTCCACAAGCAAAACTTGTCTCAGTCACAGAATCGAATGTCACTTCCGGGGCGATTGTTGCATCACTTTCTGCCTCCATGTCTTCTCACTGCCTTTGCTGATTCATTGTCCAACTCTGAGGCATCGCGCCAAACTAATGCAGAAACTCTGCTGCGGACCAAGCATGGGCTCCTGCTGTCTCGGTGCATTACTTTCCTAACAGTTCATTAACTGACTGAGTGGAGCAGTGTGGCACTTTAGAAGACAGGTAGGGAAGGCAAAATCAGAGCTATTTCGGCCTCAAATGCTCTGGTTATCAAGAATGACCAACACATGGCTTGATTATGGATACCTCTTGAGTGTATTTGCTTCCACCAGCTGGCTCGTTTTTCTCGGGGTATGATTCTCGCTTCGGGTTTATTGGTTGGAACTTCAGAGAAGTCACGGGTTCAAATCCCGGACGAACCCTCATTTTGCTCCAGGCTTTTGACCTTGAACTGCCGTTGAAAATTCAGAAAGCATGTTCCCAAATCAATCTGGGTGAATCTCAAGCGCAAGCGTGTTGGCAAAGATTCCGGAATAAAGGCACCTCAACGACCTACACTTTATGTCAACGAGTTTTGCTGGAATTTGAATTTGGATTGGATGGACAGAAGTGGTGTCAAAGGCTGTCTGATTGGATGTGGCTGGCCATGAAATCATACACTGGCTGAACGGCAATGCGGCCAGTGGCTTGTGCTCTAGTGTTGTGATTCCCGCTAAGGTATTTCACTGAATGATATGCAAGAGGGCTTACGTTCAAATCCCAAACGAGTGCAATATTTTAGTGGAAAGCCATCAGTTTATGGCGCAACATAACAAATCTCACCTCGCGCTTGCTGCAACATTGATGTATTAACAATGATGCAAGCATTTAATCCTTCATTACTATGACTCGAGCTGCCTGTAATTTCATGCTCCATAATCATATTTGATAGAAAGCTGCCATACAGCGATTCTGCTTTGTCAAAAGTTGGACACGAAATGGAAAAATTCTCGTTCCCTCCGGGTTTCCACAGCTACCCAGCTTCCTGTTCTGTACACAGGGGTGGTGGATGAACGAGACTTGGTGCGAGTTAGGACTCGGGCAGCCAGGATGATCTCAGATTTACGGAGGATATAACGTGGGAGACCGGCCAGGCATGCATTGTAATTGTTAAGTCTAGAGTTAACATAAGCAAGGATGAGCTTTTTAGCAGCAGATGAGCCGAGGCAGGGATGGAGTCGGGCGATGTCCCGGAGGTGCAAACAGGCAGTCTTGGTGATGGAGCACATATGTTGTCAGAAGCTCCTCTCGGGGTCAAATATGTCACCATGTTTGTGAATAGTATGCTTCAACCTCAGACAGTTACGAGTGAGTGAGGGATAGAGTTGATGGCGAGGGAATGGAGTTTGTGGCGTGGTCCGGAATCAATGGTTTTGGTCTTCCGCATACACCATTAGAAGAAATATCCACTCAACCAGTACTGGATTATGTAGAAGCAGAATGACAAAACAGAGGCAGTGGAGGGGTGGAGAGCGGCAATGGTGAGGTAGAACTGGGTATCAGCATATATGTGGAAACTGACGCTGTGGTTTCGGATGATGTCGCCAAGGGAAAGCTTGTTGATGAGGAATAGAAGGGGACCAAGCATAGATCCTTGGGCTCACTAGTGATAATAGTGCGGGAGCTGGAGGATAAGCCATTGTAGATGATTCTATGGCTACGACTGAATAGATAAGAATGGAACCAGGCGTGTGCAGACCCATCCAGCTGGACGGCGGCCTGGAGGTGCTGGAGAAGCATGGTGTGGTGAACTATGTCAAATGCTATAGCGAGTTCGAGAAGGGTGAAGAGGGATAGTTTATCGTTTGTCACAGTCGCATAGGATGTCACTTGTGACTTTGATAAGATCAATTTCGGTACTGTGGTGGGGCGGAAACGTGATTGGGGGATTAAAGCATGGAGTTCCGGTATAGATGGACACGGAATTGGGAGGCGACAGCATGTTAATGGTTTTGAAGAGGAAAGGGAGGGTGGAGATGGTGCGGTAGTTTGCACGGTTGCAAAAACAGCAATGAAAATATAAATAATAATAAGAAAGCATCGTTTGGAATGAAATGCGTCATTGTGGGTAATGAGACCGAATGAGCTTTGGCATGAACTTAATGTTAAATAAACTCCGTTCTTTTCTCTGTTGGGCATTTTAATCGAATTGTATAGAGCGGCCGCAATCAAACCTGAGAATACTTTAGTAATCAGCTTTGCATTGACTGGGAACCGAAGCCCGGGTCGCTGCGTGGCAGGCGAGAATGCTACCCCTGAAACACCAATGCTCTCCTTACCTTACGTTTCAATTCTCCAGTCGCATTCGTGTTTCTGTTAATGAAAGAATAAAAGGCAAATCAAAATACTGCACAGTTCTCCAGGTGTGGTCTCACCAAGACCCTGTACAATTGTAGCAAAGTTTCAGGGAGGGAGCAGAGGCTGAGGCTGATCTGTATCACGTGGGAGCAGAACACAATATTCCTGCTGTTTATTTTCATTATCCTGCAGGATATTCCATACACTTAATATCGGAGGGTTTAGTTTATTGCAATGATCGCTGCAGCTCTTTTCAACTTTAAGAATTTGCTGCAAATTATATATCACCAAACCAACGAAATGGTTATGTAACAATCAGTGCAGCGTCAGATATTTCTGAATTCAGCATGGCCAATTGGTTAAAGGCAATGCAGAAAGCATTTCACGTTTCTGCCTCGGGAAGTTCAAAGCTTGTTATATTTAAATATTAATAAATCCAATTTGATAGAAAAGTTTAAAGCCTTGGTTGATCTTAGCTCTGATTACCCTAAAGAGTGAAGAGAGTTAATAGAAAAATCCGACAGAATCTCAAGTCCAAAGTCGCATTTTCCTCCCAAGCATGCTGCACTTAGCTCATGGCACGGCTCAAATTACTCGATACATACTTCGAATGAAAAACATTGGTCGGACTGTGTGTTAGAGCAGGGACGTGGCAATAATTGGACAGCTCGTGCAGAGAGCCGGCACGGGAAGGATTGGCCCAATGATTTTCATCACCACATTAAGAATTCTATGATTGTATTACTCCAAGCGTTGAAAGGTTTTCTACCAGCGGCTCATTGCTCCAGTGGTATGATGCTTGCTTGAAAAGAATCTTTAGTCAAACATCAACAATTTCCTCACCCTGGAGACATTGCAGAAGTCTTCAAATAAGTAATTGTTAGAAAATAAGCGCAGAGCCTAATTCCATTGTATCGCAAGAAACTCACGAGTTTATTTTTAACAGCGGGAATTCAGTCCCAGATGTGCAGAAACTGCGACGTAAATATGAAAATCCGTCTATTCCCAGAAGCCAGCTCCACAGTTTCCATATTGTCAATCTGGGAGCACAGGCAGAAGAGGCGGTAAGGACGACTTTATTAATCGTTGTTTCTATCCTTTGGAAGCTAAAATATTGAAATAAAAGGGATTTTCGGACGACCCTCTTTGGATAATAAAGGTAGATGGAGGTTGGTGAGAGGTTAAGGTGATGGACTGTTCATCCAGTTGGAAGACACTTGGCCTGAAAATCTTACAGTAACCAAGTAAGACAATCTTACCTCTCGCTGTGTAAAATTCTCTCACTTTCTCAAACTAATATTTCACCCAGTTCTAATGGAACAGAGATCTCGGATTACAGATAGATCTTTCCCCGCTTCCTTCCTTCCTTCCATTCCATTGCCTGCCGCGTTTCCGACATTACAACAGTGAATATACTTTAAAAGTACTTCATTGGCTGCAATGCACTTTGGAACGCCCGGTGGCCATGAAACGCGTGGCGGAATTTTGAATCTTTCTGTCTTTCCTTGTTCGCACTTTCCTGCCTTATTGGGCAAGGAGCCTGGTTTTGATGTTAACTCTGTGATCAAAAGCTTATCAGTTCCAGTCCTAACCTCGGCTTTTTGCACATTTATTAAAATCTATTTGATTGAAACTATCCAACATATAATAAAATCGTCCATTTAAAGCCAGTGAGTTATAACAGTCGTTTCAATGGTGAGGGGAATCTTTAGAGGAACAACTCCTGCGACATCAGAAATAGAATCAGTGCCGAGCTCTGCTGTTCGGGGCAACATAGAAACATAGAAGATAGGAGCAGGAGTAGGCCATTCGGCCCTTCGAGCCTGCTCCGCCATTCAATGAGATCATGGCTGATCATCCAAATTCAGTACCCTGTCCCTGCCTTCTCCCCATATCCCTTGATCCCTTTAGCCTTAAGAGATATATCCAACTCTTTCTTGAATATACGTAAGGAGCTGGCCTCCACTGCCCTCTGTGGCAGAGAATTCCACAGGTTCACCACTCTCTGGGTGAAGAAATTCCTCCTCATTTCAGTTCTAAATGGCTTACCCCTTATCCTTAGACTATGACCCCTGTTTCTGGACTCTCCGGCCATCAGAAACAACCTTCCTGCATCTAGTCTGTCCAGGCCTGACAGAATTTTATAGGTTTCGATGAGATCCCCTCTCAATCTTCTAAACTCCAGTGAGTATAAGCCCAATCGACACAATCTCTCCTCATACGTCATTCCTGCCATCCCAGGTATCAGCCTGGTGAATCTTCGCTGCACTCCTTCCATGGCAAGTACGTCCTTCCTCGGGTAAGGCGACGAAAACTGCACACAATACTCAAGGTGCGGTCTCACCAAGGCCCTGTACAACTGCAGCAAGACATCCTTGTTCTTGTACTCGAACCCTCTTGCTACGAAGGCCAACATAACATTTGCCTTCTTAACCGCCTGCTGCACCTGCAAGCTTACCTTCAGCGACTGGTGCACAAGAACACCCAGGTCTCTTTGCACTTCCTCTTCTCCCAATCTATTGCCATGCAAATAATAATCTGCCTTCCTGTTTTTGTCACCAAAGTGGATAACATCACATTTATCCACATTATAGTGCATTTGCCATGTTTCTGCCCAATCACCCAACCTGTACAAATCGTACTGGAATTTCACGACATCCTCCTCACAGCATACCCTCCCACCCAGCTTTGTGTCGCCTGCAAATTTGGAGATATTACATCCAATTCCCTCGTCCAGATCATTAATATATATTGTGAACAGCTGGGGCCCTAGGACCGATCCTGGCGGTACCCCACTAGTCACTGCCTGCCACTCGGAAAATGACCCGTTTATTTCAACTCTTTGCTTTCTGTCCGCCAACCAGTTCTCTATCCAAATCAATACCAAGGCAATCCTCGCCTCGTCCTGTTTCATTTTCACATCGATGGGAGAAGCTGAGAGCGATCTCCAATCTACACTGGCTTTACAGCGCTTGAAAGATTGACAGGAAAAGCAAATGATGAGGAATCATAGAATCATAGAACGTTACAGCACGGAATGAGGCCATTTTGGCCCATCGTGTCCACGACGGCCAACAAAGAGCTATCCAGCCTAGGAAGCTGGAAAAATGGTTTACTTTATCATTTGAAAATTCATTTAATTTCTTATTTTTATTGATTTTAGATGAGCGCAGTTTTCTGATTGGCACCAAGTCTGTGCAATTAATTTCTGTTAAACTTTATTTTGCTCCCACTCTTCATAAAGAACAATGTGTCCCTCGCCATGGGCCTTCAAAAACCTTTCAATTATGGCCAACCTCCTGTAATCGCTGCGTTCATCCACTAGCGCCCTTTTCATTTGTCTGTTAATTGGTTCAATGGCACACTTCAAAAGACCTGTTAAGATTAAGGCGGAATGCTTTCGATCTAACTGCACCACGCCAGCCAGCCAAAGTTTCACATTCCAACCCTCATTGGCAGCTAGGTGATGCTGCCCATCGTTCACGCATCACAACAGTTTTGGGAAAAGCGCCAACCAGCAAGACAATAAAATCCAGTCCTTCAGTTAACAAGCCCACTATCACAAGATTCCCCAAGAAAATGTTGTGAACAATCGGGCCACTGTCCTTGTCTGTCGAGCAGTCCCACAGATCTAAAGGTATCGACTGGTTCTAAGGCACTAATGTAAATTGGTGCGAATGGGTCCTGTGCCCAAACCAGCGGTGGTAGCAGATCAAACGTAACATCGTAAGCAGCTGAAAGTGAATGTTGGATTAGACAACACCGCAGGAAAGTGACAATGAAATGGAAGGAGGAAAGTAACGGAGGGCTGGTGATTGTGAAAGGATGATAATGTTGGCGGGTTTGTATTATGGAGCATCAACACAGGTATGTGAGAGCGCAGGGTTTTGAAGGAATAAATAGGTTTTCATCACCAATAAGACACATTTCTTCAGGTGGTAAATACTGATGTGTCCCAGCGGTCTATCAGAGAACAGACAATATAAAGCCAGCTGTGCTGTAATAAGGATTCGAACCGTGGTTGCTGTGGTTAGAACGCAGTATCACCAGTCACTTTACGATAACAGCGGCACACATCAGTTGCGGGGTGTTTGCTCTCACCACAGCATAGTTGCGCACGGCATGGATAGGTTTGCTGCTAAATATGAATAAAATGCAATTGTTGTTTACAGCTGTTTCAGTCATAGGAACATAGAAACAGGTGGTGGCCATTTAACCATCGAGCCTGCTCCGCCATTCAATTACATCATGTCGTAACTCCATCTACCTGCTCTGATTCCATAAATCTTCATATCCTTGCCTAACAAAAATCTATCAACCTCAATTTAGAAATTGTCAATTGACCCCCGGCCTCAAAAGCCTTTTGTAGGAGAGAGTTCCGGATTCCCACTACCCTCTGTCTGAAGAAGCCCTTCCTTACATTATCTCTGAACGTGATAGCTTTAATTTTATGGTTATTTCCCATTCTGCTGGACCCTCCCACCAGAGGAAATAGTTTCTCTCTCTCTCTCACACTTATTTGACTGCAGCTCTAACCGAAGTCCACATCCCAGGACATTAACTGTTCCTCTGATCCTATCCCACTAATTTATATTTTGAGCCCGTGCCTCTTTCCCTGATGATGCTTTGCGCCCTGTCTCTGCATTTGGATTTGTTGTAGATCACTGGCAGCTGGCGGCAAAAGCGAGCGGGATATGGGCGCTCACAGGGAATGCTGCTTCTCATGGCTGCCTCACCCCCCGCGGGAGCTAGCGGGGGTTTGAAAGCATTCATGTGTGACACAGTTAGGATTTAAGAAGTGTTGTCTCAAAGTACCAACATATGAAGGAAGCGCCTCTTTATGGGGGTTTTGGAGACACAACATGATTTGGGGAACTCGCCTGACTCCAGATCATAAGACGACGTGTCTGGGTTGCGGCTAAATTTTTTTACCAGATTGTGTGTGAATAACTCGAAACCCCTCACAATAAACACTGTCACTTTTCACTGTTTAGCGGACGAGTTTCTCGGAGTGATGTGCCTGATCCTCTCATTCATTCGTTTGTACAAACCTCGGGAAAGGACGGAGGTGGAAATGATTTACAGGGAAATTATCAAAACATATCTTCAAGTCTCGCGTTCACCCATAAAGAAGCTCAAACTTACGGATTCAGAATCTTTGAGTGTAATCGGCTCTGTGGGTCAATGGATAGCGCGTTGGCCTTCTAATTAATGGTGGGAAGGTTGTGGGTTGGAGTCCCGCCAGAGTCGCTGTACAGTCAGGATTTAGTGATGAACTTTTGCAGCAAAACCACAACTCGTTCATTGATGTCCTTCAAGGAATGGAAATCGCCAATGAGTCCGTTTGAATTGTGATTAATTAACATGTCAGCTTCAATCTGCGCACCTCATGTCAGCTTCAATCTGCGCACCTCATGTCAGCTTCAATTTGCGCACCTCATGTCAGCTTCAACCTGCGCACCTCATGTAAGCTTCAATCTGCGCACCTGCTGGAAAATTTTTCTTTACTCCACGAGTGTTGTGTCGACAAACCCTGTGCCTTCTGTCCTCTGGAGCTCAAACATTCTCTGGAGAAAAGAGAATCCGACCTTCTGGAACGGTAAAAAGCCATCATTTGAACCTGGGAACCTCTCCCATTCATACTTCAGATGAGGGACTGTCAAAATTGGCCGGTTTCACGCCAGATTCAGAATATAAAAAGTGTCGCCCAGATAATTAAAAGACCTTTGTAGGATTTAAACCTTCAATCTTCTGATAACTGTTTCGGTGCCAATCTCAGAGGAAGGAAGAAGGAAGAGAGGGTTCTCAGTCTCCGATTCGCGATCTCATCTCCACTTTCATTCAAGGTGGGTTGAGAAATTTCTTGGAATATTTTAATTTTAACAAGATATGAGCAATGCAGGGGCAGAGACCAGCAACACCAGTGCAATTTCCACGAAAATGCATTGCAAGTAAGATTCAGTGAAATGCTTGGAAAGTGCATCAGCATCAAACGTGTAATACAGTAACGACGAGGATTAGATTCGTACCCACGCGTGCAGAGCACAATGGATTAGCAGTCACATCGCCTTAACCACTCGTCCACGTCGTCTCACCAATGTACGGCTTTCAGACATTCCATTTCTTGCTTTTTACATCTAATTAGAACGACCCTGAAAGAAATTCAACTTCACCGCTTATCCTGCCCGTGCACACAGATCTACAATGTTGAAAATGTACAATCAGCTTAATGAAAGCAACAGGCCTTCCGTTACTTCAGATGAGGGACTGTCAAAAATGGCCGGTTTCACGCCAGATTCAGAATATAAAAAGTGTCGCCCAGATAATTAAAAGACCTTTGTAGGACTTGAACCTTCAAATAACTGAAGAATTTGCAACCGAAGTCAGACGCCTTATCCATTAGTCTATGCGGCCGCTGATGCCGCTGACTCTCTTTTTATGGGGTGAATTGTGAGCAGGTTCAAGGAAACAGCTCGAAAAAAGAAGTGGATTGAGGAAAAGATAAAAATATTTCAACTGTATTAACAGGTCCTCTGTGAGCTGGATTCGCACCAGTGCAGTGAAACTCAATGCAAATGGGAAATGACATCGGCGGCTCGTTGGTCTAGGAGTATGATTCTCGCTTTGGGCATTTCACGATTAAAATGCGAGAGGTCCCGGGTTCAAATCCCGGACGAGCCCTGGCACATTTTCTTAAACTCAACAACTCGGTCATCAAAGCTGAAATCGCTCTGCTTCTTAAAAAACGGCATGATCCGAGATTGTGAGCTCTGCCATTTCAAACAGACACAGAATGATCCGGGACTGTGAGCACTCCTGGTTCAAACAGACCCAGAATGATTCGCAACTGACCGCGACCCCGCCCATTATAGACAGGCCTGTTTTTCAAAGCTTATGAAATCCATGGCAACATCAATCGGGCTGTTTCTAAATCGATGCCCGGTTTAATCTTGGACGCCAAGTTGAAAGTTTACTCCATTATCATTTTTCCCATTATCTCCGTCATTTTACTCCAGCCAAATTAACTGAGTTTAGGTGTCAGCCGTGGCTCAGCGGCAGCATACTCAAGCCTCACTCCAGAGACATGAGTGCATAATCCAGGCTGACACTCCAGGGCAGTACTGAGGTAGTGCTGCACTGTCGGCAGTGCCGTCCTTCTAGTAAGATGTTAAACTGGGGCTTCAGATCCCACGAGAGAATGCTGAAAAGAACGAGGATTTCTCGCGCATTATTTATCTCTCAACCAAAGACCCAAAAACAGAAAATCCCGTCTTTAAGTTTGATAAATATTTTTGAATTTCCAAAGGAGAAATTTATGTTCCTGTTCCCTAATCATTTGCCTCTGTTGCCGCTAGTCTTTTCATTCGGTGCCAATCTCAAAGGAAGGAAGAAGGGTTCTCAATCTCCGATTCACGATCTCATCTCCACTTTCATTCAAGGTGGGTTGAGAAATTTCTTGGAATATTTTAATTTTAACAAGATATGAGCAATGCAGGGGCACAGACCAGCAACACCAGTGCAATTTTCACGAAATTGCATTTCAAGTAAGATTCAGTGAAATGCTTGGAAAGTGCATCAGCATCAAACGTGCAGTACAGTAACGACGAGGATGGGATTCGAACCCACGCGAGCAGAGCACTAATAGATTAGCAGTCCATCGCCTTAACCTCTCGGCCACCTCGGTTCACCAATATACTGCTTTCAGATATTCCATTTCTTGCTTTTTACATCTAATTAGAACTATCCTGAAAGAAATTCAACTTCACCGCTTATCCTGCCCGTGCACACAGATCTACAATGTTGAAAATGTACAATCAGCTTAATGTAAGCAACAGGCCTTCCGTTACTTCAGATGAGGGACTGTCAAAAATGGCCGGTTTCACGCCAGATTCAGAATATAAAAAGTGTCGCCCAGATAATTAAAAGACCTTTGTAGGACTTGAACCTTCAATCTTCTGATAACTGAAGAATTATGCAACAGAACTCAGATGCCTAATCCATTAGTCCATGCGGCCGCTGATGCCGCTGAATCTCTTTTTATGGGGCGAATTGTGAGCAGGTTCAAGGAAACTGCTCGAAAAAAGAAGTGGATTGAGGAAAAGATAAAAATATTTCAACTGTATTAACAGGTCCTCTGTGAGCTGGATTCGCACCAGCGCAGTGAAACTCAATGCAAATGGGAAATGACATCGGCGGCTCGTTGGTCTAGGGGTATGATTCTCGCTTTGGGCATTTCACGATTAAAATGCGAGAGGTCCCGGGTTCAAATCCCGGACGAGCCCTGGCGCATTTTGTTAAACTCAACAACTCGGTCATCAAAGCTGAAATCGCTCTGCTTCTAAAAAAACGGCATGATCCAAGATTGTGAGCTCTGCCATTTCAAACAGACACAGAATGATCCGGGGCTGTGAGCACTCGCGGTTTAAACAGACCAAGAATGATTCGCAACTGACCGCGACCCCGCCCATTATAGACAGGCCTGATTTTCAAAGCTTATGAAATCTATGGCAACATAAATCGGGCTGTTTCTAAAACGATGCCCGGTTTAATCTTGGACACCAAGTTGAAAATTTACTCCATTATCATTTTTCCCATTATCTCCGTCATTTTACTCCAGCCAAATGAACTGAGTTTAGGTGTCAGCCGTGGCTCAGCGGCAGCATACTCAAGCCTCACTCCAGAGACTTGCATGCATAATCCAGGCTGACACTCCAGGGCAGTACTGAGGTAGTGCTGCACTGTCGGCAGTGCCGTCCTTCTAGTAAGATGTTAAACTGGGGCTTCAGATCCCATGAGAGAATGCTGAAAAGAACGAGGATTTCTCGCGCATTATTTATCTCTCAACCAAAGACCCAAAAACAGAAAATCTCGTCTTTAAGTTTGATAAATATTTTTGAAATTCCAAAGGAGAAATTTATGTTCCTGTTCCCTAATCATTTGCCTCTGTTGCCGCTAGTCTTTTCATTCGGTGCCAAACTCAAAGGAAGGAAGAAGGAAGAGAGGGTTCTCAATCTCCGATTCACGCTCTCATCTCCACTTTCAATCAAGGTGGGTTGAGAAATTTCTTGGAATATTTTAATTAGATATCAGCAATGCAGGGGCACAGACCAGCAAACACCAGTACAATTTTCACGAAATTGTATTTCAAGTAAGATTCAGTGAAATGCTTGGAAAGTGCATCAGCATCAAACGTGTAATACAGTAACGACGAGGATGGGATTCGAACCCACGCGTGCAGAGCACAATGGATTAGCAGTCAATCGCCTTAACCTCTCGGCACCTCGTCTCACCAATATACTGCTTTCAGATATTCCATTTCTTGCTTTTTACATCTAATTAGAACTACCCTGAAAGAAATTCAACTTCACCGCTTATCCTGCCCGTGCACACAGATCTACAATGTTGAAAATGTACAATCAGCTTAATGTAAGCAACAGGCCTTCCGTTACTTCAGATGAGGGACTGTCAAAAATGGCCTGTTTCACGCCAGATTCAGAATATTAAAAGTGTCGCCCAGAGTAGGACTTGAACCTTCAATCTTCTGATAACTGAAGAATTTGCAACAGAAGTCAGATGCCTAATCCATTAGTCTATGCGGCCGCTGATGCCGCTGAATCTCTTTTTATGGGGCGAATTGTGAGCAGGTTCAAGGAAACTGTTCGAAAAAAGAAGTGGATTGAGGAAAAGATAAAAATATTTCAACTGTATTAACAGGTCCTCTGTGAGCTGGATTCGCACCAGCGCAGTGAAACTCAATGCAAATGGGAAATGACATCGGCGGCTCGTTGGTCTAGGGGTATGATTCTCGCTTTGGGCATTTCACGATTTAAATGCGAGAGGTCCCGGGTTCAAATCCCGGACGAGCCCTGGCACATTTTGTTAAACTCAACAACTCGGTCATCAAAGCTGAAATCGCTCTGCTTCTAAAAAAACGGCATGATCCGAGATTGTGAGCTCTGCCATTTCAAACAGACACAGAATGATCCGGGGCTGTGAGCACTCGCGGTTTAAACAGACCCAGAATGATTCGCAACTGACCGCGACCCCGCCCATTTTCGACAGGCCTGATTTTCAAAGCTTATGAAATCTATGGCAACATAAATCGGGCTGGTTCTAAAACGATGCCCGGTTTAATCTTGGACACCAAGTTGAAAATTTACTCCATTATCATTTTTCCCATTATCTCCGTCATTTTACTCCAGCCAAATGAACTGAGTTTAGGTGTCAGCCGTGGCTCAGCGGAAGCATACTCAAGCCTCACTCCAGAGACTTGAGTGCATAATCCAGGCTGACACTCCAGGGCAGTACTGAGGTAGTGCTGCACTGTCGGCAGTGCCGTCCTTCTAGTAAGATGTTAAACTGGGGCTTCAGATCCCATGAGAGAATGCTGAAAAGAACGAGGATTTCTCGCGCATTATTTATCTCTCAACCAAAGACCCAAAAACAGAAAATCTCGTCTTTAAGTTTGATAAATATTTTTGAAATTCCAAAGGAGAAACTTATGTTCCTGTTCCCTAATCATTTGCCTCTGTTGCCGCTAGTCTTTTCATTCGGTGCCAATCTCAAAGGAAGGAAGAAGGAAGAGAGGGTTCTCAATCTCCGATTCACGATCTCATCTCCACTTTCATTCAAGGTGGGTTGAGAAATTTCTTGGAATATTTTAATTAGATATCAGCAATGCAGGGGCACAGACCAGCAAACACCAGTACAATTTTCACGAAATTGTATTTCAAGTAAGATTCAGTGAAATGCTTGGAAAGTGCATCAGCATCAAACGTGTAATACAGTAACGACGAGGATGGGATTCGAACCCACGCGTGCAGAGCACAATGGATTAGCAGTCCATCGCCTTAACCTCTCGGCACCTCGTCTCACCAATATACTGCTTTCAGATATTCCATTTCTTGCTTTTTACATCTAATTAGAACTACCCTGAAAGAAATTCAACTTCACCGCTTATCCTGCCCGTGCACACAGATCTACAATGTTGAAAATGTACAATCAGCTTAATGTAAGCAACAGGCCTTCCGTTACTTCAGATGAGGGACTGTCAAAAATGGCCGGTTTCACGCCAGATTCAGAATATAAAAAGTGTCGCCCAGATAATTAAAAGACCTTTGTAGGACTTGAACCTTCAATCTTCTGATAACTGAAGAATTTGCAACAGAAGTCAGATGCCTAATCCATTAGTCTATGCGGCCGCTGATGCCGCTGAATCTCTTTTTATGGGGCGAATTGTGAGCAGGTTCAAGGAAACTGTTCGAAAAAAGAAGTGGATTGAGGAAAAGATAAAAATATTTCAACTGTATTAACAGGTCCTCTGTGAGCTGGATTCGCACCAGCGCAGTGAAACTCAATGCAAATGGGAAATGACATCGGCGGCTCGTTGGTCTAGGGGTATGATTCTCGCTTTGGGCATTTCACGATTTAAATGCGAGAGGTCCCGGGTTCAAATCCCGGACGAGCCCTGGCACATTTTGTTAAACTCAACAACTCGGTCATCAAAGCTGAAATCGCTCTGCTTCTAAAAAAACGGCATGATCCGAGATTGTGAGCTCTGCCATTTCAAACAGACACAGAATGATCCGGGGCTGTGAGCACTCGCGGTTTAAACAGACCCAGAATGATTCGCAACTGACCGCGACCCCGCCCATTTTCGACAGGCCTGATTTTCAAAGCTTATGAAATCTATGGCAACATAAATCGGGCTGTTTCTAAAACGATGCCCGGTTTAATCTTGGACACCAAGTTGAAAATTTACTCCATTATCATTTTTCCCATTATCTCCGTCATTTTACTCCAGCCAAATGAACTGAGTTTAGGTGTCAGCCGTGGCTCAGCGGAAGCATACTCAAGCCTCACTCCAGAGACTTGAGTGCATAATCCAGGCTGACACTCCAGGGCAGTACTGAGGTAGTGCTGCACTGTCGGCAGTGCCGTCCTTCTAGTAAGATGTTAAACTGGGGCTTCAGATCCCATGAGAGAATGCTGAAAAGAACGAGGATTTCTCGCGCATTATTTATCTCTCAACCAAAGACCCAAAAACAGAAAATCTCGTCTTTAAGTTTGATAAATATTTTTGAAATTCCAAAGGAGAAACTTATGTTCCTGTTCCCTAATCATTTGCCTATGTTGCCGCTAGTCTTTTCATTCGGTGCCAATCTCAAAGGAAGGAAGAAGGAAGAGAGGGTTCTCAATCTCCGATTCACGATCTCATCTCCACTTTCATTCAAGGTGGGTTGAGAAATTTCTTGGAATATTTTAATTAGATATCAGCAATGCAGGGGCACAGACCAGCAACACCAGTGCAATTTTCACGAAATTGTATTTCAAGTAAGATTCAGTGAAATGCTTGGAAAGTGCATCAGCATCAAACGTGTAATACAGTAACGACGAGGATGGGATTCGAACCCACGCGTGCAGAGCACAATGGATTAGCAGTCCATCGCCTTAACCTCTCGGCCACCTCGTCTCACCAATATACTGCTTTCAGATATTCCATTTCTTGCTTTTTACATCTAATTAGAACTACCCTGAAAGAAATTCAACTTCACCGCTTATCCTGCCCGTGCACACAGATCTACAATGTTGAAAATGTACAATCAGCTTAATGTAAGCAACAGGCCTTCCGTTACTTCAGATGAGGGACTGTCAAAAATGGCCGGTTTCACGCCAGATTCAGAATATAAAAAGTGTCGCCCAGATAATTAGAAGACCTTTGTAGGACTTGAACCTTCAATCTTCTGATAACTGAAGAATTTGCAACAGAAGTCAGATGCCTAATCCATTAGTCTATGCGGCCGCTGATGCCGCTGAATCTCTTTTTATGGGGCGAATTGTGAGCAGGTTCAAGGAAACTGCTCGAAAAAAGAAGTGGATTGAGGAAAAGATAAAAATATTTCAACTGTATTAACAGGTCCTCTGTGAGCTGGATTCGCACCAGCGCAGTGAAACTCAATGCAAATGGGAAATGACATCGGCGGCTCGTTGGTCTAGGGGTATGATTCTCGCTTTGGGCATTTCACGATTAAAATGCGAGAGGTCCCGGGTTCAAATCCCAGACGAGCCCTGGCACATTTTCTTAAACTCAACAACTCGGTCATCCAAGCTGAAATCGCTCTGCTTCTAAATAAAACGGCATGATCCGAGATTGTGAGCTCTGCCATTTCAAACAGACACAGAATGATCCGGGGCTGTGAGCACTCGCGGTTTAAACAGACCCAGAATGATTCGCAACTGACCGCGACCCCGCCCATTATAGGCAGGCCTGATTTTCAAAGCTTATGAAATCTATGGCAACATAAATCGGGCTGTTTCTAAAACGATGCCCGGTTTAATCTTGGACACCAAGTTGAAAATTTACTCCATTATCATTTTTCCCATTATCTCCGTCATTTTACTCCAGCCAAATGAACTGAGTTTAGGTGTCAGCCGTGGCTCAGCGGCAGCATACTCAAGCCTCACTCCAGAGACTTGAGTGCATAGTCCAGGCTGACACTCCAGGGCAGTACTGAGGTAGTGCTGCACTGTCGGCAGTGCCGTCCTTCTAGTAAGATGTTAAACTGGGGCTTCAGATCCCATGAGAGAATGCTGAAAAGAACGAGGATTTCTCGCGCATTATTTATCTCTCAACCAAAGACCCAAAAACAGAAAATCTCGTCTTTAAGTTTGATAAATATTTTTGAAATTCCAAAGGAGAAATTTATGTTCCTGTTCCCTAATCATTTGCCTCTGTTGCCGCTAGTCTTTTCATTCGGTGCCAATCTCAAAGGAAGGAAGAAGGAAGAGAGGGTTCTCAATCTCCGATTCACGATCTCATCTCCACTTTCATTCAAGGTGGGTTGAGAAATTTCTTGCAATATTTTAATTTTAACAAGATATGAGCAATGCAGGGGCACAGACCAGCAACACCAGTGCAATTTTCACGAAATTGTATTTCAAGTAAGATTCAGTGAAATGCTTGGAAAGTGCATCAGCATCAAACGTGTAATACAGTAACGACGAGGATGGGATTCGAACCCACGCGGGCAGAGCACAATGGATTAGCAGTCGATCGCCTTAACCTCTCGGCCACCTCGTCTCACCAATATACTGCTTTCAGATATTCAATTTCTTGCTTTTTACATCTAATTAGAACTACCCTGAAAGAAATTCAACTTCACCGCATATCCTGCCCGTGCACACAGATCTACAATGTTGAAAATGTACAATCAGCTTAATGTAAGCAACAGGCCTTCCGTTACTTCAGATGAGGGACTGTCAAAAATGGCCGGTTTCACGCCAGATTCAGAATATAAAAAGTGTCGCCCAGATAATTAAAAGACCTTTGTAGGACTTGAACCTTCAATCTTCTGATAACTGAAGAATTTGCAACAGAAGTCAGATGCCTAATCCATTAGTCTATGCGGCCGCTGATGCCGCTGAATCTCTTTTTATGGGGCGAATTGTGAGCAGGTTCAAGGAAACTGCTCGAAAAAAGAAGTGGATTGAGGAAAAGATAAAAATATTTCAACTGTATTAACAGGTCCTCTGTGAGCTGGATTCGCACCAGCGCAGTGAAACTCAATGCAAATGGGAAATGACATCGGCGGCTCGTTGGTCTAGGGGTATGATTCTCGCTTTGGGCATTTCACGATTAAAATGCGAGAGGTCCCGGGTTCAAATCCCGGACGAGCCCTGGCACATTTTCTTAAACTCAACAACTCGGTCATCAAAGCTGAAATTGCTCTGCTTCGAAAAAAACGGCATGATCCGAGATTGTGAGCTCTGCCATTTCAAACAGACACAGAATGATCCGGGGCTGTGAGCACTCGCGGTTTAAACAGACCCAGAATGATCCGCGACCCCGCCCATTATAGACAGGCCTGATTTTCAAAGCTTATGAAATCTATGGCAACATAAATCGGGCTGTTTCTAAAACGATGCCCGGTTTAATCTTGGACACCAAGTTGAAAATTTACTCCATTATCATTTTTCCCATTATCTCCGTCATTTTACTCCAGCCAAATGAACTGAGTTTAGGTGTCAGCCGTGGCTCAGCGGCAGCATACTCAAGCCTCACTCCAGAGACTTGAGTGCATAGTCCAGGCTGACACTCCAGGGCAGTACTGAGGTAGTGCTGCACTGTCGGCACTGCCGTCCTTCTAGTAAGATGTTAAACTGGGGCTTCAGATCCCATGAGAGAATGTTGAAAAGAACGAGGATTTCTCGCGCATTATTTATCTCTCAACCAAAGACCCAAAAACAAAAAATCTCGTCTTTAAGTTTGATAAATATTTTTGAAATTCCAAAGGAGAAATTTATGTTCCTGTTCCCTAATCATTTGCCTCTGTTGCCGCTAGTCTTTTCATTCGGTGCCAATCTCAAAGGAAGGAAGAAGGAAGAGAGGGTTCTCAATCTCCGATTCACGATCTCATCTCCACTTTCATTCAAGGTGGGTTGAGAAATTTCTTGCAATATTTTAATTTTAACAAGATATGAGCAATGCAGGGGCACAGACCAGCAACACCAGTGCAATTTTCACGAAATTGTATTTCAAGTAAGATTCAGTGAAATGCTTGAGCATCAAACGTGTAATACAGTAACGACGAGGATGGGATTCGAACCCACGCGGGCAGAGCACAATGGATTAGCAGTCCATCGCCTTAACCTCTCGGCCACCTCGTCTCACCAATATACTGCTTTCAGATATTCAATTTCTTGCTTTTTACATCTAATTAGAACTACCCTGAAAGAAATTCAACTTCACCGCTTATCCTGCCCGTGCACACAGATCTACAATGTTGAAAATGTACAATCAGCTTAATGTAAGCAACAGGCCTTCCGTTACTTCAGATGAGGGACTGTCAAAAATGGCCGGTTTCACGCCAGATTCAGAATATAAAAAGTGTCGCCCAGATAATTAAAAGACCTTTGTAGGACTTGAACCTTCAATCTTCTGATAACTGAAGAATTTGCAACAGAAGTCAGATGCCTAATCCATTAGTCTATGCGGCCGCTGATGCCGCTGAATCTCTTTTTATGGGGCGAATTGTGAGCAGGTTCAAGGAAACTGCTCGAAAAAAGAAGTGGATTGAGGAAAAGATAAAAATATTTCAACTGTATTAACAGGTCCTCTGTGAGCTGGATTCGCACCAGCGCAGTGAAACTCAATGCAAATGGGAAATGACATCGGCGGCTCGTTGGTCTAGGGGTATGATTCTCGCTTTGGGCATTTCACGATTAAAATGCGAGAGGTCCCGGGTTCAAATCCTGGACGAGCCCTGGCACATTTTCTTAAACTCAACAACTCGGTCATCAAAGCTGAAATCGCTCTGCTTCGAAAAAAACGGCATGATCCGAGATTGTGAGCTCTGCCATTTCAAACAGACACAGAATGATCCGGTGCTGTGAGCACTCGCGGTTTAAACAGACCCAGAATGATCCGCGACCCCGCCCATTATAGACAGGCCTGATTTTCAAAGCTTATGAAATCTATGGCAACATAAATCGGGCTGTTTCTAAAACGATGCCCGGTTTAATCTTGGACACCAAGTTGAAAATTTACTCCATTATCATTTTTCCCATTATCTCCGTCATTTTACTCCAGCCAAATGAACTGAGTTTAGGTGTCAGCCGTGGCTCAGCGGCAGCATACTCAAGCCTCACTCCAGAGACTTGAGTGCATAATCCAGGCTGACACTCCAGGGCAGTACTGAGGTAGTGCTGCACTGTCGGCAGTGCCGTCCTTCTAGTAAGATGTTAAACTGGGGCTTCAGATCCCATGAGAGAATGCTGAAAAGAACGAGGATTTCTCGCGCATTATTTATCTCTCAACCAAAGACCCCAAAACAGAAAATCTCGTCTTTAAGTTTGATAAATATTTTTGAAATTCCAAAGGAGAAATTTATGTTCCTGTTCCCTAATCATTTGCCTCTGTTGCCGCTAGTCTTTACATTCGGTGCCAATCTCAAAGGAAGGAAGAAGGAAGAGAGGGTTCTCAATCTCCGATTCACGATCTCATCTCCACTTTCATTCAAGGTGGGTTGAGAAATTTCTTGGAATATTTTAAGAAAGATTCAGTGAAATGCTGTGAAAGTGTATCAGCATCAAACATGTACCCCAGTTACGACGAGAATGAGATTCGAACACACGCGTGTAGCGCATAATGGATTAGCCGCCCATCACATTAACCTCTCGGCCACCTCGTCGCGCCGACGCACCGCCCTCAGCCGTTCCATTTCCTACTTTTTGCATCTAAGCAGCAATACCCTGAAAGAAAGTCCACTTCGCCGCTTATCCTGCCCGTGCACACAGATCTGCAATGCAGAAAATGTACGATGCTCGGTTTATTCTTGGACGCAAAGTGCTTTCAGTGTATTTCTGTTTAGATGCAAAACGCAGGAAAGGGAAAGGCTGAACGCGGTGCATTTCTGCAACGAGGTGGCCGAGAGGGTAAGGCGATGGACTGCTGAGCCATTTTGCGCTGCACGCGTGGGTTTGAATCCCATTCTCGTCTTGACTGTTTTAGCAGTCCATTGCCTTAACCTCTCGGCCAACCCGTCTCACCGATGCAGCGCTCTCAGACATTCCATTTCCTGCTTTTTGCATCTAAGCAGAAATACCCTGAAAGAAAGTCAACTTCACCACTTATCCTGTCCGTGCACACATATCTACAATGTAGAAAATGGACAATTAACTTAATGTTCCTTCAGGTGAGGGACTTTCAAAAATGGTCGGTTTGAAGCCAGATTCAGAATAGAAAAAGTGCCACCCAGATAATTATATGACTGTGACAGAACTCGAACCTGCAATCTTTTGATAACTGAAGAATTCGCAGCCAAAGTCAGGCGCCTTAGCCATTAGGCCACACAGCTGCTGATGCTGCTAAATCTTTTTTTATGGGGAGAATTGTGATCAGATTCAAGGAAGCTGTTCGAAAAATGAAGTGGATTGAGTAAAGGATAAACATATTTCAACTGAATAAACAAGTCCTCTGCGAGCTGGGTTCGGACCAGCGCAGTGAAACTCAATGCAAATAGCTGAATAGCAGTGGCGGCTCATTGGTCTAGGGGCATTGATTGTTGCTTTGGGATTTTCACAGTTTAAAATGCGAGCGGTGCCGCGTTCAAATCCCGGACGAACCACGCCGCATTTAGTTAAACTGAACAACTCGGTCATCCAAACTGAAATCGCTCTACTTTTCAAAAAAGGGAAAGATCCGGGACTGTGAGCGCTGCCGGTTTAAACAGACACAGAATGATCCAGAGGCTTGAGCACATAATCCAGGCTGACACTCCATTGCAGTACTGAGGAAGTGCTGCAGTGTCGGCGGTGCCGTCTTTCTAGTAAGACTTTAAACCGGGGCTTCAGATCCCATGAGAGTATGCCGAAAAGAATGAGGATTCCTCGCCTATTATTTGCCTCTCAGCCGAAGACACCGCGTAGCTAACGTGTTGGGCTTAGTATCTAATGGGCGTTTGTCAGCGTAGGTTCGATCTGCACTTCAGGTAAATGCTCAGCCAATGGCCATTGAAAGTAAAACCAATGCATATTTTGGTAAGAAGCCATTTGAACCCTTCAAACAGCGTTTCTTCATTTACATTGGTGTTCTGAACATAGGAACAGGAAGAGTCCATTCAGCCCCTCGAGCCTATTCGCCATTCACTTACTTCATGGCTGAGCTGCGTCTTAACTCCATCCATCTGCACTGACTGCATATCATTTTAACGCAGGTTTAGCAGAGATGGCATATACTGCTATTTTGTGGGAGAGAGTTCCACACTGCTACCAACCTTCGTGTGAAGTAATGCTTCCTAACTTCTTTCCCGAATGGCCTGCCTCTGATTTTTCGATTCTGTCCCCTTGTCCTAGCCTCCCCCACCAATGGCAAAAAAGTATTCCCTCTATCTACCTTATCAATGCGTTTCAAAACCTTAAAAACCTCAATCAAATGCCACAACCTTCTATATTCCAGGAAATACAAGCCCAGTTTATGTAATCTCTCCTCATATGTTAACCATTGGAGCGCTGGTAACGTTCTGGTGAATGTGCACCGCACTTCCTCCAAGGTCAATCTATCCTTTTATCGGACGGTGCCCAGAGCTGTACACAGAACTCCAGATGTGTTCTAACCAGATCTCTGTATACCCGTAGAATAACTTCCTCTCCTATATTTTCTAGCCCCTCGTTATACAGCCTAACATGCTGTGAGATTTTTTGATTATTTCTGTACCTTACTGCTACATTTTAGTGGTCTGTGAACATGGAGCCGAAATCACTTTGGAACTCCGCTGTTCCGAGCTGTGCACCATGTAATTAATACTCGGGTCTACTATTTTGGTCTAAAATGAATGACTACATACTTACCTGCGTTGAAATCCATCAGCCACTCTTTTGCCCATTCACTGAATCTATCTATATATCTTTGCAATTATATGCTGCTCCCGACACGCCTTACCGTACCACCAACCTTTGCAACATTGGCAAACGTGGATATTTGGCTCTGTATTGTGTTTTCTAAGTCATTAATGAGTATAGAAGGAACCATTTATTTAATATCAACATTTATAAACGGGCCATGTTGGTACACCCTGGCAGGTTCTGTGGGGAGAGGAAGGTGGGGTTAACATAGCAACATAGAAACATAGAAGATCGGAGCAGGAGTAGGCCATTCGGCCCTTCGAGCCTTCTCCGCCATTCAATGAGATCATGGTTGATCATCCAAATTCAGTACCCTGTCCCTGCCTTCTCCCCATATCCCTTGATCCCTTTAGCCTCCAGAAATATATCCAACTCTTTCTTGAATATAATTAATGAACTGGCCTCCACCGCCCTCTGTGGCAGAGAATTCCACAGGTTCACCACTCTCTGGGTGAAGAAATTCATCCTCATTTCAGTCCTAAATGGCTTACCCCTTATCCTTAGACTGTGGCCCCTGGTTCTGGACTTCCCGGCCATCAGAAACATCCTTTCTGCATCTACTCTGTCCAGACCTGACAGAATGCTATAGGTTTCGATGAGATCCCCTCTCAATTTTCTAAACTCCAGTGAGTATAAGCGCAATTGACACAATCTCTCCTCGTACGTCATTCCTGCCATCCCAGGTATCAGCCTGGTGAATCTTCGCTGCACTCCCTCCATGGCAAGAACGTCCTTCCTCAGATAAGGTGACCAAAACTGCACACAATATTTAAGGTGCGGTCTCACCAAGGCCCTGTACCACTGCAGCAAGCCATCCTTGTTCTTGTACTCGAACCCTTTTGCTACGAAGGCCAACATGCCATTTGCCTTCTTAACCGCCTGCTGCACCTGCATGCTTACCTTCAGCGACTGGTGCACAAGAGCACCCAGCTCGATGACCATCTGTTCCTACAAATAATCATCACGCAAGTGTTAGTCGTTTCTAAATAGTTAAAAGAGAACTCGCACTCCTAAAGCACTTTTCACGACTTTGGGACATCCCAATTGCTCACCAATGCTCAGTTTGTGTCCCGACGGGACCACTAGGTCCCAGACCTCTTTACATCCTTGATCCTAACATGGAGAAAGGAGCTCAATTCTAAAGGCGAGCTGAGAGTGATTGCTCTTAGCATCAAAACAGCATTAGACCAAGTGTTGCATCACGGAGCCCGAGTAATATTGAAGTCAATGTAATTTGTGCGGGGACGCGGGGGGTGGGGCGTGGAAACGCCACTGCTGGAGACATACCTAGCATAAAGGAAGATGCTTGTGGTTGTTGGAGGTCAATCATGTCAGCACCGGGACATAATTCCAGGAGTTAATCTTCACCTGCTCCATCAATGACCTTCCCTCTATCATAAGATCAGAAGTGGGGATGGTCAGCGATGGTTCCATTCTCATCTCATCAGATAATGAAGCAATCCTGGCCTGCATGCAGCAAGACGTGGACAACATTCAGGCTTGTCTGATACGTGGAAAGTAACAATCGCGCTACACAAGTGCCAAAGCTTCTTCCACAGCACCTCCCAAAACCACGACCTGTATCTCATAGAAGAACAAAAGCTGTTAGCGCATGGGAACACCACCACCTGCAAGGCATGCACCATCCTGACCTTGAAGTATATCGATGTTTCTTCATTGTCGCTGTGTCAAAATCCGGGAACACTTTCCCTAACAGCACTGTGGGTACCTTCACCTCACGGACTGCAGTGGTTCAAAAAGGCAATCAGCACCACCTTCTCAAGGGCAATTAGGGTTGTGCAATAAATGATGGTTTTCCAGCGACACCCACATCCCATGAATGGCAATTTTGTTAAATTGCTTTACAGAAAATGAAGTACTTTTTGAAGCATACTCACTGCTTATAATGTCGGAAAACACGGCAGCCAATTTCTACACAGCAAGATCCCACTAGTGCTGTTGGCTGTTGGACACAGATATGCCCAGGACACCTCGGAGAACTCATTACCTGTTAGAATCATAGAACCTTAGAAGTGTACGGCACAGAAGGAGGGCCATCGGCTCGGATCGAAAGAGCGATCCAGCCTAATCCCACTTTCCAGCTGTTGGCCCATTGCCTTGCAGTTTACGGCACATCAAGTGCATATCGAAGTACTTTTCAAATATGGTGAGTGTTTCTGCCTCTACCACCATTTCAGGCAGTGAGTTACAAACACCCGCCAGCCTTTGGATGAAAAAAGTTCTCCTCAACTCTCCTCTAATCCTTCTAACAATTACTTTAAATATATGCCTCCTTGTTATTGACCTCTCAGCTAACTGAAATAGGTGCTTCCTATCCACTCTAGCTCAGCCTCTCATTATTTTATACACCTCAATTAAGTCTCCCCTCCACCTCCTCTGTTCCAAAGAAAACAACTCCAGCCTATCCAATCTTTCCTCAGGGCCAAAATTCTTCATTCCTGGCAACACCCAGAGGACAACAGAGGACTCAGATTGAATGTAATTGGCAAAAGAACCAGAGGGGAGATGAGGAGATTGTTTAACATTACGAGTTCTTATCATCTGTAATGTTCTGCCTGAAATGGTGATGGAAGCAGATTCAATAGTAACTTGCAAAAGGGAATTGGATAAATACTTGAATTGGAAAAATTTTCAGGGGTATGCGGAAAGGGCTGGGAATAATTGGATTGTTCTTTCAAGAGCACGACGGGGCAAATGGCCTCCTTCTGTGATGTATGACTCTCTGATTCTCTGAAAGGTTTTATTAAATGATTCATGTAAATGAGGCAGTTATTTGGCGGCTCTACTATCTAATTTTATTTCTATATACAAGTGCCTGTTCTGTTTCAAGCTGATTGAAATGATTCGGGGTTCGGTACCAATGAAGCTCAAGTGAAATTCTGATACACGGCGTGGTGGCCAAGTGGTAAGGCGTCTGCCTTGTAAAGTGAACGTCATGGGTTTCGACCCACAACTGCGCCTGGGGGGATTTTGTTACATTTAATTTGACATTTTTAAGTTTTCTCCTTTTTATCTCGATCAAAACCATTCATAACTTGGAACATTTCTATCAACTTTCCTCTTGACATGCTCTGCTCTAAGGAGAAAAATCCCAGCTTCTCCAGTCTCTTCACATAAATGAGGTCCCCCATCCCTGGTACCATTCCAGTAACTCTATTCTGCACTTTCTCCAAGGCCTTGAATTCTTTCCGAAAGTATGGTGCCCAGCATTGAACGCAATTCTCCAGCTGAGGCCTCAGCCTTGCTTTATAAATGTTTAGCAGAATGTCCTTGCTTTTATACTCTATTCATCTATTAATAAAAGAAAGGATCCCAAATCCCTTTACACAGCTTTCTGAACTTATCCTGCCACCTTCAATGATTTGTGTGCGCTCACACCATGTGTCCCTGTTCCTGCACCCTCTGTCAAATTGTACCATTTGGAGCTGGTTAATAAATTGCAAGGGAGAGCATTTTGGGCGGTTTCGGGGCCAGTGATCTCCAGAGGAAGCGATAAAAGGAAATAATCGGCCCCAATAAAGTTGTACCATTTAGTTTATATTGCCTCTCCTCATTCTTCCGACCAAAATATATCACTTTGCACTTCTCTACGTTAACATTCATCTGCCATGTTTCTGCCCATTTCACCAGTCTTTTTATGTTCATACTCCCCCTTTATGGCTCTTACTATCTGCTTTTTGATCCTTTGTTGTTATCTGAAAATTTCCCATTCACCTGGATCTGTGCAATGTTTGGCATTTGTGTTTGCTTTTTCTTTTATTTTAATGCGGACTCTTACCTCTTAGAATAATAATTCTAATAGGTCTAAGAGCGTTAAAAACCAAGCCTGAAGGCTGTGTGTCTTAATGCGAGGTGCATTTGTAATATGGTGGATGAATTAGATGTGCAAATAGAGCTAACGGAATATGATTTGATTGGGATTACCGAAACATGGCTCCAGGGTGGCCAAGACTGGGAACTCAACATCCAGAGGTATTCAATATTCCGGAAAGATAGGCAAAAAGGAAAGGGAGGTGGGGTAGCATTGCTGGTTAAAGAAGGGATTAACACAATTGTAAGAAAGGGGATTAGTTCTGATGATGTGGAAACCGTATGGGTAGAACTGAGAAATATCAAGGGGCAGAATGCATTAGTGGGAGTGGTATATATACCTCCAAACAGTAAGGCGGAGGTTGCGGATGGCAATAAAACAGAAATTAGAGAAGCATGCAATAAGGGCACAGCAGTCATCATGGGTGACTTTAATCTACATATAGATTGGTCTAACCAAATTAGTAACAATACTTTGGAGGAGGAATTCCTGGAGTGTTTACGGGATGGTTTCCTGGACAAATATGTCGAGGAACCAACCAGAGCTCAGGCCATCTTAGACTGGGTATTATGTAATGAGAATGGATTAATTAGCAATCTTGTTGTGCGAGGCCCCTTGGGGAGGAGCGATCATAATATGATAGAATTCATCATTAAGGTGGAGAGTGAAGTAGTTTATTCAGAGACTTGGGTTCTGAATTTAAATAAAGGAAAGTACGATGCTTTGAGGTGCGAGTTGTGTAGGATTGATTGGGGAATTAGGGATAGCATAATATCCATGGAGAGGACTTATAAAGGTGCCAGAAAATGCAATAAACCTCAGGATTGGGAGCAGTTTAGCATCCAACAAAGGAGGACAAAGGGATTAATTAAAAGGGGGAAAATAGAGTATGAGAGTAAGCTAGCTAGGAACATAAAAACGGACTGTAAAAGCTTTTATAGATATGTGAAAAGAAAAAGATTGTTGAAGTCAAGCGTAGGTCCCTTCCAGTCAAAATCAGGGGAATTTATAATGGGGAACAAAGAAATGGGCGAGCAGTTAAATACATATTTTGGTTCTGCCTTCACAAAAGAGGACACAAATAACACCCTAGAGATGTCGGGGAACATAGCGTCTGATGAAAGGGAGGAACTGAATGAAATCAGTATTTGTCGGGAGATGGTGTTAGGGAAGTTCACGGGATTGAAGGCCGATAAATCCCCAGAGCCTGATAATCTACATCCTAGGGTACATAAGGAAGTGGCCCTAGAAGTAATAGATGCATTGCTGATCATCTTCCAACGTTCGATGGAATCTGGAACAGTACCCATGGATTGGAGGGTAGCAAAAGTTACCCCTCTATTCAAAATAGATGGTAGAGAGAAAACGGGGAATTACAGACCGGTAAGCCTGACATCGGTAGTGGGGAAAATGCTAGAGTCCATTATATAAGATGTAATAGCAGAGCACTTGGAAAACAGTGACAGCAGCGGACAAAGTCAACATGGATTTACAAAAGTTAAATCGTGCTTGACTAATCTACTGGAATTTTTTGAGGATGTAACTGATAAAATAGATAAGGGAGGACCAGTGGATGTGGTGTATTTGGACTTTCAGAAGGCTTTCGATAAGGTCCTGCATAAGAGATTAGCATGTAAAGTTAAGGCACATGGGATTGCATGCAAGGTGTTGACTTGGATAGAGAACTGGTTGGCAGACAGAAAGCAAAGAGTTGGAATAAACGGGTATTTTTCTGAGTGGCAGGCAGTGACTAGTGAGGGGTACCACAGGGACCGGTCCTTGGACTCCAGCTATTCACAATATATATTACTGATCTAGACAAGGGAACTAGATGTAATATCTCCAAGTTTGCAGAAGACACAATGCTGGGTGGGCATGTGTGCTGTGAGGAGGATGCCGATAAACTCCAGGATGATTTGGCCATGTTGGGTGAATGGGCAGAAGCTTGGCAGATGCAATATTACGTGGATAAATGTGAGGGTATAAACTTTGGTGGCAAAAACAGGAAGTCAGATTATTATCTGAATGGCAGTAGATTGGGAGGAGGGGAAGTGCAACGAGACCTGAGTGTCCTTGTGCACCAGCCGCTGAAGGTAAGCATGCAGGTGCAGCAAGCGGTTAAGAAGGCAAATGGTTTGTTGACCTTTGTAGCGAGAGGGTTTGAGTACAGCAACAAGGATGTCTTGCTGCAGTTGTACAGGGCCTTGGTGAGACCACATCTTGAGTATTGTGTGCAGTTTTGGTCGCCTTATCTGAGGAAGGATGTTCTTGCCATGGAAGGAGTTCAGCGAAGATTCACCAGGCTGATACCTGGGATGGCAGGAATGACGTATGTGGAGAGATTGTGTCGATTGGGCTTATACTCACTGGAGTTTAGAAGAATGAGAGCGGCTCTCTTTGAAACTTGTAAAATTCTGACAGGACTGGACAGAGTAGATGCAGGAAGGATGTTCCCGATGGCGGGGGAGTCCAGAACCAGGGATCACACTCTAAGGATATGGAGTAAGCAATTTAGGGCAGAAATGAGGAGGAATTTCTTCACCCAGAGAGTGGTGAACCTGTGGAATGCTCTATCACAGAGGGCAGTAGAGGCCAATTCATTAAATATATTCGGGAAGGAGGTGGATATATTTCTGAAGGCTAAAGGGATCAAGGGACATGGGGAGAAAGCAGGGACAGGGTACTGAATTTGAATGATCAGCCGTGATCGCATTGAATAGAGGAGCAGGCTCGAGGGGCCGAATGGCCTACTCCTGCTCCTATCTTCTATATGCTTCTCTTTCGCTGTCCATGCCTGTTTTTAGAACAGTAGAGTCCTTGCCCCTCAGATGTATAAAGTGATTCTGTTTCATATTAAATTATTTTAGAACACCTCCCATTGATCTTCTGCAGTTTTACCTATCAACAGATTTGCCCAGTTTACTATGGACAGGCTCTGTCTTGTTGAAGTCGGCCTTCCCGAAATCTAGAATCTTTGTAGCTGTTTTGCATTTCTCCCTTTGAAACATTACGTTGAACACGATCATGTTCTGATTACTATTACATACATTTCACGCACGCTAAGTTTGATGAATAAATCTGGCTCATTACATTACTAAATCTAATATGGCATGCCCCCTTGTTGCTTTTAGGACATATTGTTGTAGAAAACTATCCAGGACACACTCAATAGTTCACTACCTTTCTGATAGGTGCGTGTCTGCTTATCCCAATCTATTTAAAAGTTAATATCCCCCATTAATACCACTCTGCCTTTATGACGCGCTGTTTTAATCACTGCATTTATACAATCTAGCACTTCAGGTCTGCGACCCGGGAGCCTATACACAAATCTCACTTTCTTAATCACTCAGTCTTAAATCCTTTCCTATTTCTTAAATCTACCCATAAATTCTCCACTGTCTGTTTACCTCGCCTTATATCCTCCCTTAACATTGAACTGATTTCATCCTGGATTACTAAGGCTACTCCTCCCGCTGCCCGATTTCCCTGTCTTTCCTGCAGACCTCCATCAGCACTTCCACCCCTTTGTATTCCCGCCATTTTGAGATCAAGGCTAATAATCCATGAACCTTATATTTTTTGCACATGTCCGGTAGTTTGAAGTAATTACTGTACGTGGACTTTTAAATCTCTCTGCTCCTCCACAATTCCTAACTTATCACCATTTTGAAATTACTCTATTCCAGCTTTCTTATTTCGAAAGTGGATGATCTCTCTGTTCCCCACATTGAACTCCTTTAGCCACAGTTTTGCCAATTCACTTCATCTATCAATGTTCCTTTGCAAATTTCTGCTCCCACCTACACTACTTACCGTGCCGCCTAACTTAGTGTCGTCAGCCAACTTGGATATATGATGGAAGTAATCGAACTGTGAAAGAGGGCTGGGAACGGGAATGGAACTGCGGGCTGATGTGACAGGGCGTTGGTATTCGGAATGTACAAAATACAGTCTCCAATGCTCCGCTTATCTGCATCAGACCGAAAGTAATTCGTAATACATGTTCGATCCGTATTGGTCGCTGTAACTTGATGCTGTAGCTCGGTGAATTAGTGGTTCAGTATGGAAAGGGTTGTGCCTCTGTGGCACAATCAGTTAACATGGTCGGCCGTGAGTTCAAAAATAAATGGTTCCACCAACGATCGGGTAATCTTTACCTTATTGTCTCACAGTTTCAGGTTTCACCATGTGTTTTGACTGAAAGGAAATGTGCTGCAAACATTGCCAGCTGGGCAGGGTTGACATTCCCACCATTTACCCTGCGATCGGATAGCAGGCATATCAACAATATATAAAAGCCTGAGATTGGCTTCACGGAAATCAGAATTCGTCTTAACAGACAATGCCACGAAAGGCCGGATGGGAGGCTGCACTGGTTGCAGGTAAGCTGGTTCGCTGTGACATGGATATTTCCACAGTGAGCCAGACCAGACTCTCTCTATGTTTCCACAATGAAAGTCACAGCGTTTAATTTGGGAAAGCAAAATGATACTTACATTCTGACTTGTTTCAGTTGATAGTTCAGAGACCATTACAAGATCCTGCAGGTCGGCCTCGGTTAATAACAACTGTTCGAAGCTGCATTTCAGACATGCCATCAAATCCATTGTTTTGTTGCTGTTTTCCAGAACCCCGAATGAGCGAGGCCGCGAAAATCAGCTCTCTTCAATCACCCGCTGTGGGCAAAAAGCAGCGAATGTGGCCTCAGACAGCGCATTACAGCTCATCTCTGGGGAACACGATACCACTGAAGCAGAGTTGTGCAGAGCTTTGCATCTCTCGCCTATAGGTGACGTCGTTGAGGTCGATAATATAGAATGATTGAATATTACAGCACAGAACTGGGCATTCGGCCCATCGTGCCTGTGCCGGCTCTTTGAAAGAGCGAACCAATTAATCCCACTCCCCTGCGATTTCAGTATATTTTTCAAGTATTTATCCAATTACCTTTTGAAAGTTACTATTGAATCTGCTTCCACTACCCTTTCTGCCAGTGCATTACAGATCATAAAAATCACTGCGTATTAATGTTTCCTCATCCCTACACATAACAGAAGTCTTTCATCCCTTGTGCCATTCTAGTAAATCTCTGCTGCACACTTTCTGAGGCCTTGACATCCTTCCTCACTGTGGTGCCTAGAATTTGCCACAATATTCCAGCTTGTGCCTAAATGGTGTATTATGAAATTGGAGCATAAATTCCTTGCTTTTGTTCTGTATTTCCCGATTTATGAAATCAAGGATCCCGAATGCCGAACATTGTCCTGCTCAATACTTACGATGTTGCCAAGCCATCAGCAACATTTGAAATGTTCTCCCGATACCCAAGTCCAGGTCGTTTATATATAACAAGAAAAGTGATGGGGCTAATACCTACCCCTGGGGGACACGACTGCAGTGAAGGCAACGCATTGCTGTCCATCCTTGGGAAGCAAGATACAATATGGCCCGACGAAGCCTCCTCATACACCGAGCACAGCGACATAAAATCCGTGGAGATTGAATCCAGGTCACTCGGCGTTCCAGCAACATTTAGCCATGACCAAATTAAATGAAACTTTTTACTTGCCTCAGTGAGGAAATCACTGGATAATGTTGCAGGAATAAAAACAGAAAATGCTGGAAATACTCAGCAGGTCAGGCAGCATCTGCGAACGGAGAAACAGAGTTCACGTTTCATCAGAACTGGAAAAAAGCAGGAAATGGAACAGATTTTTAAGCATGTGTAGGAGCTGGAAGAAGGGGGGAGGGGATGAAAGAACTAACGCGATGGTCTGTGATAGGATAGGAGTCAGGAGAGCGTAAAGACATTTAGAGACATTAACAGGTATTCAAGGCAAAAGGAGATGGTTATGGGGCAGATTAAGCAACAAAAGATGGCTATAGATGAAGTGTAAATTGCGCTGGCAGAAGGAAAGACAGTTGCCATGTGGGAGAGAAGAAGAAAAAAAACACAAATAAGCAAAATATAAGTGTGGAAAGAAATATATAAGATCAGGGCCGAGGTTATGGTCTGAAATTGTTGAACTCTATGTTGAGTCCAGAAGTCTATAAAGTGCCTAATCAAAAGATGACGTGCTGTTTCTCGAGCTTATGTTGCATTTCAGTGGAACAATGTAAGAGGCCTAGGACAGTGTGGCCTAAGTCGGAGAGCAGCGTAGAATTAAAGTGACAGGCGACCGGTTGCTCCAGATCACCCTTACAGACTGAATGGAGGTGTTTCGCAAAGCAGTCACCCAATCTGGGTTTGGTCTCCTCAATGTACAGAAGACTGCATCGTGAGCATCAAATACACTATTCTAAGTTGAAAGAAGTACAAATAAATCGCTGTTTCACCTGGAAGGAGTGTTTGGGGTCCTGGACAGTGGGAAGGGGGTGGTATAAGAGCAAGTGTTGCCTCTCCTGTGCTTGCATGGGAAGGTGGCGGGCAAAGGGTAAGAGGTGTTTGGGGTGACAGAAGAGTTGACCAGCGTGTCGTGGAGGGAGAATTCCCTTCGGAATGCTGAAAGGGGAGGTGAGGGGAAGATGTTTTTGGTGGTGGGATCACGCTGGAGGTGGCAGAAATGGCGAAAGATGATCCAATGAATGTGAGTCTGGTGGGGTGAAAGGTGAAGACAAGGGGAATCCTGTGGTGGTTGTGGGCGGGAGGGGCAGAGCTGAGGGCAGAAGTGCAGTAGATAGAATGGACATGGTCAAGGGCTGTGTCAACCACATTAGACGGAATAACCTCGGTTGCGGAAAAAGGAGGACATGTCAGAAGCATTGGTATGGAAGGTGGAATCGTCAGAGCAGATGTGGAACTGACGGAGGCACTGGGAGAATGGAATAGAGTCCTTACAGGAAGTGGGGTGGGAGGAAGTGTAGTCCAGGTAGATGTGGAGTCAGTGGGCTTGAAGTGAATGTTTGTCAATAACCTATCCCCAGAGATGGAGACGGAGAAGTCGAGGAGGGGAAGGGAAGAGTCGGAGATGGACCAGATGAAGGTGAGAGAAGGGTGGAAATTGGAAGCAAAGTGAATGAAATTTTCCAGTTCAGTGCGAGAGCAGGAAACAGCACTGATACTGTCATCAATGTACCGGAAAAAGAGGTACGGGAGGGGACCTGAGTAGAACTGCAACAGGATGTCAGGTTGGACGAGCGGCCTCAGGCATTTGGGTCGGAGTTTCTCCTGGATGCGTGGGTTCACATCCCAATTCTGGCATTTACTCCTTTGCTTATATAGAACGATTTTGCGAGAGGTCATTTTTCGGCCCTGTTGATTATTCCTTGCAGAAAACGAAGCCGATATACATCCAGGGCAGATTTGTTTTATTGGATGAAAATATGCATTGTGTTGGGAGTCAGCAGAACAGGGCCAGTGGAATCAATCCATTGTGCTAAAATTTGCATAATCCACACAATAAATGATCGGACAAGACTCAAATCATTCCACAGCAATCTCCAGCAGTTTTGGAAGAAGGTCACTGCAAACCACCATATTTATATCAAGTCTTTAAAAACACTCAATTAATGTCTTTCTCAGCAATTAATTACCTGTGGTCCTTGTAAATATATTCGGGTGTGTCCATGATAGATAAACATGTATTTGTGAGTAGCTGTTGTGTTGAGTGTAAGTGATGTTGCGTCTCTGTAAGTTAATAATATATCTAGATGTGTCTGTATTAATATTAATGTATTGGTGGGTGACCTGTGTTTAATCATGCTTGTCTAATCTACTGGAATTTTTTGAGGATGTAACTGGTAAAATAGATAAGGGAGAACCAGTGGATGTGGTGTATTTGGACTTTCAGAAGGCCTTCGATAAGGTCCCGCATAAGAGATTAGCATGTAAAGTTAAGGCACATGGGATTGGGGGCAAGGTATTGACTAGGATAGAGAACTGGTTGGCAGACAGAAAGCAAAGAGTTGGAATAAACGGGTCTTTTTCCGAGTGGCAGGCAGTGAATAGTGGGGTACTGCAGGGATCGGTGCTAGGACCGCAGCTCTTCACAATATATATTAATAATCTAGACGAAGGGATTAGATGTAATATCTCCAAGTTTGCAGATGACACAAAACTGGGTGGGCGTGTGTGCTGTGAGGAGGATGCCGGGAATCTCCAATATGATTTGGACAAGTTGGGTGATTGGGCAGATGCATGGCAGATGCAGTATAATGTGGATAAATGCGAGGTTATCCACTTCGGTGGCAAAAACAGAAAGGCAGCTTATTATCTGAATGGCAATCGATTGGGAGGAAGGGAAGTAAAACGAGACCTGGGTGCCGTTGTGCACCAGTCGCTGAAGGTAACAACGCAGGTGCAGCAGGTGGTTAAGAAGGCAAATGGTATGTTGTGCTTTGTAGCGGGAGGATTCGTGATTCGGAGGAAGGATGTCTTGCTGCAGTTGTACAGGGCCTTGGTGAGACCACACCTTGAGTATTGTGTGCAGTTTTGGTCGCCTTATCTGAGGAAGGATGTTCTTGCCATGGAGGGAGGGTAGCGAAGATTCATCAGACTGATACCTGGGATGGCAGAAATGATGTACGAGGAGAGATTGGGTCGATTGTGCTTATATTCGTGGGAGTTTAGACGAATGAGAGGGGATCTCATTGAAATTTATAAAATTATAACAGGACTAGACAGACTAGATGCAGGAAGGATGTTCCCGATGGCGGGGTAGTCCAGAACCAGGAGTCACAGTCTAAAGTTAAGGGGGAAGCCATTTCGGACAGAGATGAGGAGGAATTGCTTCACCCAGAGAGTGGTGAACCTATGGAATTCTCTACCACAGAAGGTAGTTGAGGCCAATTCATTAAATATATTCAGAATGAGTTAGATATATTTCTTAAGGCTAAAGGGATCAAGGGATATGGGGAGAAAGCAGGGACAGGGTACTCAATTTGGATGATCAGACATGATCACATTAAATGGCGGAGCAGGCTCGAGTGGCCGAATGGCCTACTCCTGCTCCTATCTTCCATGTTTCTATGTTTCTATTTGTCAGTTATGAATGTATTTCTGAGGTTTGGAAATGTCCAGTCCGGCACCATTCTACATTCTCATTGCCCCACATGGGGTATGGTAGACCATCTGTTACATTCAGATTCAAAATTTGCTTTTATTAACTATGTTGACATTTAGAAAAAGTGATGATTTGCAAAAAAACAACTCTTCTTCCACCAGCCTCACTGACATCTCTTCCACGTCACATATTCGTCTCTGCTACCTTCTAAGTGTGCCTCAATCTTTCTGATAGAACCTGAGTGTTCATTACCCACTCTGATATCTCCAGAACATTGCTGACCCTCGCTGATAGCTCCTCTGTGTCTTTTACACTCTTCATTACTTCCCGAGCGTCCATTACGCGTTCTGGTACATCCCGAGAGTCCCGTAATCTCCCTGATACCTCCACAGAGTCCAATACTCTCTCTGTTAGCCACTCAAAGCCTTCATACACTCTTGATAACATCTCCAAAACCCTTCAATTCCCTCACAGCCTCTGAGCTCCCCTTTGCTCTCGCCACCCACTGTGAGAAAATTTTAGACTCCCAGAACAGAACACAACAGCCTTGACTGTTATATGGAGGAAAAGAAGAAAATGGAAGAGAACTGCAGATCTTATCTGTCCTTAAGCCAATTTCTTATCCAAGCTGCCACTGATCCAAACTATTCCATGAGCCTCAATTTTGTCAACTAGCTTTCTATGTGGTACTTTGTCAATCGCCTTCCGTAAATCCATGCAGACAACATCCATTGCATTCCCTTCATCAATCCTCCCTCTTACTTCATCAAAACATTCAAATAGATTACGCAAACACGATCTTCCCTTTACAAATCCGTGCTGGCTATCCTTATTTAGCTTAAACCTCTCAAATTCCCCGTTAATTATAGATTTCATTATTGTTTCTAAAACCTTACCCACCACTGATGTTAAACTGACCGGCCTGTACTTATTAGGTTTGACTTGGACGTTTTCTTGAACAATGTTGTCACATTTGTCAATATCCAATCCTCTGGCACCTCCCCCGCATCTAGGGAAGATTGGAAAATAATGGCATGCACTTCTGCTATCTCCTCCCCCAACTCCGTTAGCAACCTGACATGCATGCCATCTGGACGAGGCGACTTATCCACTCTAGATATACCCAGCCTATCTAGTACATCATGTTTATCAATTTTCACCCATTCCATTTCTTCTAACTTTTCAACTTCTTTTGATATTTTTTCAGCATCCACCTCCTTAGTAAACACAGACACAATGTAGTCATTGAGTATTGTAGCCTTGCCCTGCGCCTCTAAACAAATCACCTTCTTTGTCCCTAATAGGCCCCACCCCGCCTCTTATTACCTGCTTACTGTTTACATGCCGGTAGATGAATTTTTGGTTTCTAATTTTTGTTAACCGCCATTCTACTCTCATACTCTCTCTTTGCCAATCTTATTTTCTTCTTCACTTCCCCTCTGAACTTATTGTATTTGGTCTGGTTCACCGTTGAAGAATTTACCTGACATTTATCATACACCCTCTTTTTGTTTCATCATCTTCCTATCTCCCTCTTCGTCCAAGGAGCCCTTGCTTTGATTCCCTTACCCTTCCCTCTTGTTGGATTGTATCTACCCTGTACTTGGAACATCTCCTCCTTAAAGATCACTCATTGATCCGTTACAGTTTTCCTGTCATCCTTTGGTTCCATCTTAATCTGGCTCGATCCTTTCGCTTCCCATTGAAGTTAACCCTATTCCAGTTTAGGTGCTGCACTCTAGATTGTTCCTTGCTCCTCTCCATTGCTAATCTAAATCTTATGATACAATGATCAGTCGTATGCAAGTGTTCTCCCACAGACACTTGGTCGACCTGGCACACCTCATTCTCCAGCACCAGATCCAGCAATGCCTCTTTCCTACTTGGGCCAAGAACATACAGGCCAAAGACATTCTCCTGAACACTTTTCAGAACTTATACAATAACAAAATACTGTGGATGCTGGAATCCCGAAATAACAACAGAAAACGCTGGAAAAACTCAGCAGGCCAGGCAACATCCGTGGAGAGAGAAACAGATTTAACGTTTCAGGTCGTAACCCTTCTTCAGAACTTCAGAACCCATTTCAGAACTTCCTCCTCCTCCTTTCCCTTTATTCTAGCATTATCCCAATCGATATTTGGGTAATTAAAGTACCCCAATATCACCACTCTATAGCTCTTGCATATCTCTACGATTTCCCTGCAGATTTGCTCCTCTGTCTCCCTCTCACTATTTGGGGGCCTGTAGAATACCCCAATACCGTGATCACACCCTTTCTGCTCCTCAACTTTAACCAAATGGATTATGTCCTTTTCCCCTCAAGAACATCTTTCCTATCCAATACTACGATGTCTTCCTTAACCTGAACTGTCACCTCATCTCCCATTTTTTCTTCCATATCCTTTCTGAATATTTTGTTCCCTTGCATATTTAATGGCAAGTCCTTACCATTTTAAAGACGCGTTTCTTATGTTGCCAAAACATCATATTGCTACACGGCTAATTGTGCTTGCACTCACTAACCTTATTCACCACACTTTGTGCTTTTCCGTACATGCATTCTAAACCAATTGACAATGACCAGATCATCTGGTATTTTTTGTTATGTTGAATGAGTCTGCTCCTATCTAATATTGTACTACTTCCTCCTCTAGTACTACTTTCTTCTCTAGTACTATCCAACACACTCACTCTTTTATGCACCTTATTCCTCTATTGTACCCCTATTTTCTGGTGCCCACCCCCTGCCAAGCTAGATTGAACACTCCCCAACACCACTATCAAACCTCCCCACGAGAATATTGGTACTTGCTCTCTTGAGGTGTAACACTTTCAGCTTGTACAGGTCCCACCTTCCCCAGAATTGGTCCCAATGCCTCAGGAATCAAACGCCCTCCCTCCTGCACCATCTCTTCAGCCATGCATTGAGGACAAGAAATGGTGAAACTTCATGGCCAATGTCTGCACTCGAATGCTTCTTCGCTGTCACAGTGAAATAACGCAGCATTTTCAGTACAGTTGACTATTCTAGAGTGTATTATATGAGGATGCTGAGACAGACGACAATGTTGAGCTATTAATTCTGCAAAATCTTATTTGATAATATAAGTCGTAGATTCAAAACTAGTCTTGTAAAGAGAGCCTAATATTGTTGACTTGAACTAGTCAGCAATGCTCGCACGGCAGTTGGATGCCAGTGTTCAGTTGGAAATCTGTCTGAAAGAACATGCAGTCTGGCAGAGCTGGACATCCAGCAGATTGACTTTTCTGCTGAGCAGATGATGAGCCTCCTTTGTGAAAATGGTTCGTCAGTCCAGCTCAGAGGGTATTAAGCATCATGAAAGTAGGATGGGACTGGGGTCACTTGTGTGACAGGAAGTGTAGGGGGCAGTTTCCCATCCTTGAAAAATATTAATGATTCAGTTGCAAAATCTGTTTGCACCACTCGCCACTCGGCCCAAGGATAAGCCAAGCCGATCACGTCCAGTTAACGCGATTCCGCCGGTCAGTTAATTCAGTGACATTTCAAGAACAATTAGAAATCAGATAATAATAACCACATCACATAATGGATAAGGTGATTAAGTTTGATGGGTGTAATAATCTTATCAGAAAATTGTAGTTTCCAGTCATCCACGGTCGGTTTACACACTGGGTTCCAACCTGGATCGGAGCTGTTTTACACCTGACCATTTCTAACATTCACTGACCTCATGTAACGGAAATATCTAAATTCCTTCTGTTCACAGAAGCTGACTGTACATTTTAAACGCTGTGGATCCGGGTGTCATGGGCAGGACTTGTGGTGAAGAGGACTTTCGTGCAAATTGTTTCTGTTTGGATGTCATCTTTTTTTATCTCCGTCATTTCACTCCAGCCGAACGAACTGAAGGAAGAAGGAAGAAAGTTCTCTCTCCGATTCACGATCTCTGTTTCACCTTCATTCGAGAAGGTGAAGAATTCCAATGGTCCGTGTTAATTTATACAAGATATGAACAATGAAGGGGCTGAGACCACTGGTTTGGACGAGATTAGATTTTAAAGCTAATTTTATGTAAGATTCTGTCAAATACTGGGAAGGTTTATCAGCATCAAACATTCAACGCGATAAATAAGCACAATGGATTAGCATTCCATCACCTTAACCGCTCGTCTCCCGTCTACGACAACTCAGCCATTCCATTTCCTGCTTTTTGCATCCAAACAGACATACTCCGCAAGAAAGTCCCCTTTACCTCTTGTCCTGCCCGTGCACCCAGATCGACAATGCTGAAAATGTAGATTCAGCTTCTGTAACCAAAACGCATTCCATTAATTCAGGAAGGCAGTAATGTGCCTGATCGAAAGATGAGGTGTGCACCCCTTTTAATAAGACCAGGCAGGCTGGTCACGCCGGTTTGATTCCCAGCCAGTACAGAACCCTGTACGGTTTGAATTCGGCACCCATAGAACCAATTCACAAGCAAGCTTCTCACACACTTACAGCGATAGAGGAAGCAGGATTGACTAAGATTCAGGGAAGAGGGTGTTTCAAGAATATTGACGCTGAATGTAAGTTTATCCCAGTTCAGGCGAGCTCATGGGTGCAGGAAGCAAAATGTAAAGTTCCTGCATTGGCCGGAATCGAACACCAGTGCAAGACGTCCTGGGAGCCTTTAACTTTTCTCAGTTGGTTTGTTTTCAGTTGCTTCAGTGAAGCTCTATGATTTCGAAATATATGGGCAAAATGACACGAAATCTCATGTTAGTAATGGAAAGTATTTATGTTTTCTGCAATGTCGATTGACTGTAAGAAGCTGAGTGTTGTCTAAAATTTAGCGGGGCTCGTCCGGAATTTGAACCAAGGATTTCTCCAAAGCACCAAAGCAAGATTGTGAGCAAACCCGTTTTAGACAGACACAGAATGATCCATGACTGACAGCAATCCTGATTATGATTAGCAACAACGTCAGACACTTTAGCCATTAGAACAAGAAAATTTCTCGTGCAATCAGGTTATTTTGCTTCCAAAGGCCGGCCCTGCTTTCTAAATACTTGTCTGTCGAGCGGTCCCGCAGGTCTAAATGTATCGACCGGTTTCAAAGCATCAATTCAGATTGCTGCAGATGGGACATGTGCCGCCAGGGACAGCGGTGGTAGCAGAGCAAACTTAACGGTGTAAGTAGGTGAAAGTGAATGTTAGATTAAGGTAATACCGCAGGAAAGTGACAAAGAAACGGAAGGAGGAAACTAAAGGAGGGCTATAGGTAGTGGACGGAAGAAAAAGCTGGGAGAAGAGGCCGGTTTGAATTATGGAGCATGAAGCTCAGGCATGTGAGAGCGCAGGGTTTGAAGGAGTAAATAGGTTCTCACCATCAATAAAAAAAATGCAGTTTGATGTAGTGAAGATTGATTTTTCGCTGTGTTTTACCAGCAGGCGCTACAGAGAACAATAGATATAACGCGAGCTATACCATGATTTGGATGTGAACCGAGGTTGCTATGGCCACATTGCAGAGTAAAAGACCATTATGCGATCCTGGCGTCACACATCAGCTGCTCCAGCGCTGCCCTAACCACAGCCAATTCACGAATGGCGCTGCTTAGGAAAGATAGATTTTTGGTGAAGATGCCAAAATCTGTACTGACAGAAATTTTGACAGCGGTGAAATTCGACCCACGTCCCACAGCGTCTGGAGCTGTAATCCAGAATGGGAACTAATGCAGCCGCAGTTATATTTACAACGATTATAGCCCTTTCACAAGAGAGGAAACGCACCCCTGGAGATTCATGAGTACAAAAAAGCCTCCCTGGGCGTCAAACCCAGGGTCTCCTGTTTACTAGATAAGCGCTGGACCCAGCTAAGCCACGGAACCAAATCAGCCCTCAAATGTTCCGCCTCCTCTCACTGATATCTACTCGCTTCCTTTCACTGCCTCTTGGAGCCTGAGGCTGTTTTGTATTGATTAATCTCTCCTCTCTATTCCGCCAGGTATTCCGATGTTGTCTGTATCTCACTGTGTTTGTCTCAGTTTCAATCTGTGGGTTGGTTCTAAATGAATAGCTGTGTTTGTGTCTTACATGAAATAAATGAGGGGTCAGACAATTCTTCTTCTGACACTGGGGAACTAATGAGCCAACATTTAGAACAAGATATTGTTTATTGTGATGCACCAATGACATTGTTCCATTTTGCATTATATAGGTTCAATTCTGTGCAAAAAAACTGTGATCAAAACGTGTTTCCAATAGGCCGTTTTTTAATTTGATGTCACAGATGCCACCATTTCACCTCAAGGTGATTCTTAACTAATACACAGAGAAGTCAAGCAGTGAACTGGTATTTGTAGAAAGGGTTGTGAGACTGTGGAATGCACTGGCCCAGCAAGCAGCAGATTTAAAACAAGGTTTAAAAACCAGCAGCCTGTGGGAGGAAGCGGGGGGGAGAGGCATGAGAGACACAGGAAAGATCAACTTGGAAACTATTGGCCCCGAATCTACTTTAAATCCCCCCACTGTATTTAAACCCATTTCATGGCAGATTCACACATTGATGCATGTGAGCAATATAGGACATTTATCGCTGTCTCTGGTCTAAAATAACTGCTTTATTATTTGATCCCACCCGCTGTGTTTAGGCTCTACCCTGAATATTTATCTCCGACCTAGAATCAGTTTGTAATCTGGAGACAAGGTTTCTGCAGCCGGCGGGCAGGAAGCAGAGGCTGTGGCTGATCTGTGTCATGTGGGAGCAGAACACAATGTTTCTGCTGTTTATTTTCATTACCCTGCAGAATATTCCATACTGTTCTCAACATCTTACATACCGTTAAATATCGGAAGTTTTCTTTTATTGTAATGATCGCTGCGATTCTTCTGGACTTGCTGAATTTGCAGCAATTTAAATATCACAAAACCGTCATCGCCAATAATAAACAGGGTCAGCGATTTGAGAATTTAATTTCTTGGAGCAAATATTTTTGAAGGTGCAATGGCCGAGTGGTTAAGGCGTTGCACTTGAAATTTAATGTGGTTTCCCCGCGCAGATTCGGACCCAGCTCACAGCGGGTTCTCTCATTATTCTAATTAATTACTTCTAATAATTTATTTTCAGCAATCTGCTCCCTCTGGGAGGATTTTGGAATTTTCAATGCCGGTTTTAAGGAAACTAAAGGATTGCCGAGAGACCTGGATCACTTATTTCAAGAAGGTTTGCTGGCCGAATTCCAAAACTGTTCTGCAGATTCTCTGGAAGCTCCGGATAAGGAGGCCTCGATAGTCTCTGAGGAAACTTCGCATACACTCAGTGCTGTCCGGTAGCATCAGTCTGTGTAACCATGGGATACAGAGAATGGAAAGTCACTGGAAGGCTGGTTTCTGTCAGCGGCAATGGTACAAGAGCAGCCATTCTAAAGTGAAAAGAAGAACACATTCCAGGAGACAGGCCAGGAGACAGACAAACGGAGTGGAGATCTGGAAGACTGACCAGAAAAACAGCAAGGAGGACGTCAATACATAATTCATCTCTCCCTCTCCCGAAGCAGAAGAATTGACCATTCTGAGTTTTGAGTTGCACCACTGAGGTTGTACAAGCCTCTCTCTGTAAAACTTGTATTATGTTAATAAAACGATTTGTTTGAAAAGTTTAAAGCTTCATTTGCCATTGAATTTTCTTCTACAATCGGACTGCATTGGTTCCAAAGGCCGGCCCTGCTATCGCAGAGTTTGCCTGTCGAGAGGTCCCGCAGGTCAAAATGTATCGACTGGTTTCAAAGCTCCAACTCAGATTGGGGCGTATGGGACATGTGGCCCAGGAAGAGCGGTGGTAGCAGAGCACACTTAGCGGTTTATGTGGCTGAAAGTGAATGGTGGATTAAGGTAATACCGCAGGAAAATTACAATGAAATTGAAGGGGGAAAGTAAAGGAGGGTTATTGATTGTGGAAGGAAGAAAAATCTGCGTTATGTTTCGATTTCGAAGCGAAGTTGCTGCGGCCAGAACGCAGAGCATTAATCACTATACGAGCACGGCGCTACACATAAACAACTGGAGCGCTGCTCTGACCACAACAAAGTAACGCACGGCACTGCTTCGGAAAGATGGATTTTTGGTGAAGAATCCAAAATCAGCACCGCCAGAAATTCAACCCATGCCTCGCAGCGACTGGAGCCTTCATCCAGAATGGGAACTGGTGCAGGCACAGTTACATTTAAAAGAATGTTAGCCTTTTCGCACGAGAAGAAACTCACCCCTGGAGAATTATTAAGAAAGGCCCCGCTGGGAATCGAACCCAGAATCTCCTGTTTATGTAAACAGACGCTTGATGACCAGCTAAGCCACGGGGTCGAATGCTGACCTGACTTCTCGCCTCCACGCACTGATATCTATCAGCTTCCGGTCATGGTCTTCTGGACTCTCAGGCCGTTTCTTATTTCTCCAGCTCTCTTGTCCATTCCGCCATGTGTCCCATTGCTGTCTGTATCTCCCGCTTAATTTATCTCAGTGTCAATCTGTGAGGTGATTCTGAATGATTACCCTATGTTTGTGTCTTATATGACATAAATTAGATGATCAGACAATTCTTCCTCAGACACTGGGGAACTAATAATCCAACAGTTATAACAAGATATTATTTATTGTGATGCAGAAAATACACTATTCCATCTTGAAAGATTCAGTTTCAATTCTGTGCAAAGAAACTGTGGCCCAACGTGTTTCCATAGGCTGCCTTTCAATCTGACGCACAAACGCCACCATTGCACCTCAAGGTGATTCATAACTAATAAACAGAGAAGTCAAGCAGTGAACTGGTATTTGTCGGAAGGTTTGTGAGACTGTGGAATGCACTGGCCCAGCAAGCAGCAGATTAAAAACAAGGTTTAAAAACCGGCAGCCTGTGGGAGGAAGGAGGGAGAGAGGCAAGAGAGACACAGGAAAGATCAACTTGGAAACTATTGGCCCCGAATCTACTTTAAATCCCCCCGCTGTATTTAAACCCATTTAATGTCAGATTTACAGATAGATGCATGTGAGCAGTATAGGACATTTACCGCTGTCTCTGGTCTAAAATAACTGCTTTATTATTTGATCCCACCCGCTGTGTTTAGGCTCTACCCTGAATATTTATCTCCGACCTAGAATCAGTTTGTAATCTGGAGACAAGGTTTCTGCAGCCGGCGGGCAGGGAGCAGAGGCTGTGGCTGATCTGTGTCATGTGGGAGCAGAACACAATGTTTCTGCTGTTTATTTTCATTACCCTGCAGAATATTCCATACTGTTCTCAACATCTTACATACCGTTAAATATCGGAAGTTTTCTTTTTCTGTAATGATCGCTGCGATTCTTCTGGACTTTGCTTAATTTGCAGCAAATAAAATATCATGAAACCGTCATCGCCAATAATAAACAGCGTCAGCGATTTGAGAATTTAATTTAATGGAGCAGATAGTTTTGCGGCTGCGATGGCCGAGTGGTTAAGGCGTTGGACTTGAAATTCCATGGGTTTCCCCGTGCAGGCTCGAGCCCTGCTCGCAGCGGGTTCTCTCATTATTGTAATTAATTACTTCGAATAAATTATTTTCTTCAATCTGCTCCCTCTGGGAGGATTTTGGAATTTTCAATGCCGGTTTTAAGGAAACTAAAGGATTGCCGAGAGACCTGGATCACTTACTTCAAGAAGGTTTGCTGACCGAATTCCAAAAGTGTTCTGCAGATTCTCTGGAAGCTCCAGATAAGGAGGCCTCGATAATCTCTGAGGAACCTTCGCATACACTCGGTGCTGCCCGGGAGCATCATTCTGTGCAACCATGGGAGAGAGAGAATGGAAAGTCACTGGAAGGCTTGTTTCTATCAGCAGCAATGGTACAAGAGCAGCCATTCTAAAGTGGAAAGCAGAACACATTCCAGGAGACAGGCCAGGAGACAGACAAACGGAGTGGAGATCTGGAAGACTGAACAGAAAAACAACAAGTAGGACACCAACACATAATTCATCTCTCCCTCTCCCGAAGCAGAAGAATTGACCATTCTGAGTCTTGAGTTGCACCACTGAGGTTGTACATGTCTCTCTCTGTGAAACTTGTTTTATAATGTTAATAAAACGATTTGTTTCAAAAGTTTAAAGCTTCATTTGCCAAGTAATTTTCTTGTACAATCGGGCTGCTTTGGTTCCAAATGCCGGCCCTGCTTTCGCAGAGCTTGTCTGTCGAGTGGTCCCGCTGGTCTAAATGTATCGACTGGTTTCAAAGCACCAACTCAGATTGGGGCGATTGGAACATGTGCCCCAGGAACAGCGGTGGTAGCAGAGCACACTTAGCGGTTTAAGTGGCTGAAAGTGAATGTTAGATTAAGGTAATACCTCAGGAAAGTTACCATGGAATTGAAGGGGGAAAGTAAAGGAGGGCTATTGATTGTGGAAGGAAAAAAAATCTGTGCAGAGTCTCGGATTCAAACCGAAGTTGTTGCGGCTAGAACGCAGAGTACTGAGAACTGTACGAGCATGGCACCACACATCAACAACTGGAGCTCTGCTCTGACCACAACAAAGTAACGCACGGCACTGCTTAGGTAAGATGGATTTTTGGTGAAGAGGCCAAAATCTGCACCGCCAGAAATTCAGAAGCGGTGAAATTCGAACCAGGCCCCACAGCGACTGGAACCTTCATCCAGAATGGGAACTACTGCAGCCGCAGTTACATTTAAAATAATTTCAGCCTTTTCACACGAGAAGAAACTCACCCCTAGAGATTCATTAACAAAAGTCCCCACTGGGAGTCGAATCCAGAATATCCTGTTTACTAAACAGATGCATCGACCAGCTAAACCACGGGGCCGAATCCCGACACAATTTCTTGCCTCCACTCACTGATGTCTATCAGCTACCAGTCACTGTTTTCTGGATCTCAGGCCGTTTTGTATTTCTCCAGCCCTCTTGTCTATTCCACCATTGCTGTCTGTACCTCCCGCTTAATTTATCTCAGTGCCAATCTGTGAGGTGATTCTGAATGATTACCCTGTGTTTGTGTCTTATATGAAATAAAGGAGGGGATCAGACAATTCTTCCTCTGGCACTGGGAACTAATAAGCCAACAGTTATAACAAGATATTGTTTATTGTGATGCAGCAAATATAATTCCATATTGAATGATTTAGGTTCAATTCTGTGCAAAAAGAAACTGTGATCGCAACGTGTTTCCAATAGGCCACCTTTTAAATTGACGTCACAAAGGCACCATTGCACCTCAAGGTAATTCATCTATATATATAGAAGAGCTCTTCTGTCTGTCTGTCCCGATGTCTGTCCTGATGTCTGTCTGTCTGTCCGTCCGTTCTCTATACGTTTGAAAGTTACAGAGCGTACCGACACGTGCGTCGCCTCAAAAGAAAGCTTGCGATTCCGGACCGGTCATAGGCGTATTTACGTTCGGCCGGAGAAAAATCCCACCCGCGGTATCCCAAAAACTTTCAGCGTTCCGCTCATTAGCATCTCATTAGCGACCGTTGTGACGTCGAGGTCCACCAATCGGACGGCGGGTTCCTTCCTACAGTTGAGTGTCGAGTGACTCGACGGTTGACCAATCCTACGCTTCGGTGACCTGACCGGTCGACCAATCGGTGTGTGTGTGGGCGGGCCTTATCCTTCTGAACCGAGGTGAGTGGCCGCCATCTTGATTTTTCACAATTTTTTCCCCCACACTTTCTGTGTGTTAGGGAACTAAGGTAAATATTTTAATGATGTGTCAGGGAATGAAATAACAATTTAATAGGGGGGGGAGAGCCTCGGGAAATCGCGGGGGGGGGAGAGCCTCGGGAAATCGCGGGGGGGGGAGAGCCTCGGGAAATCGCGGGGGGGTGAGAGCCTCAGGAAATCGCGGAGGGGGAGAGCCTCGGGAAATCGCGGGGAGGGGAGAGCCTCGGGAAATCGCTGGGGGGGGGAAGAGCCTCGGGAAATCGCGGGGGGGGGCGAGCCTCGGGAAATCACGGGGCGCTCACGCCGCCCGCACTGACCGCGCATGCGCCGCCCGCACTGACCGCGCATGCGCCGCCCGCACTGACCGCGCATGCGCCGCCCGCACTGACCGCGCATGCGCCTCCCGCACTGACCACGCATGCGCCGCCCGCCCACCCACAGCGGCCGTCCATCAGCCGCGCGATACGCGGGGGACCTCAGCTCCGGACCTCAGGCGCTAGGCAGGGGGGAGGGGCCGGAGAGAGGGACAGAGTGGAGGGGGGAGGCGAGGGGAGGGAGGGAGAGGAGGGGAGGGGAGGGAGAGGAGGGAGAGGAGGGGAGGGAGAGGAGGGGAGGGAGGGGAGGGAGAGGAGGGGAGGGGAGGGAGGGATAGGACAGGGAGAGGGAGAGGACATGACAGGGAGAGGGGGGACACACAGGGGCAGGGAGAACAAGCGCCCCAAAATTGCCCACTGACCGCGCATGCACCGCCCGCCCGCCCACAGCGGCCGTCCATCAGCCGCGCCATACGCGGGGGACCTCAGCTCCGGACCTCAGGTGCTAGGCAGGGGGAGGGGCCGGAGAGAGGGACAGAGGGGAGTGGGGGAGCGGGGGTGGGGGTGGGCGAGGGGAGGGAGGGAG